>NW_023998449.1:452774-517260 GCF_014805625.2 Glossina fuscipes | reverse complement strand
TTTGCATTGATATGATTGTTGCAAGACCAAACCGATGAATATTGATTTAACGGTGTTAAATGATACTTAAGCAGTTAATTTAAAAATTGATTGCGTTGTAGATGATTTGCAAGCAAAGTATCTGCACTGATATGATCCCTCAAGAATTCATTTCTGAGGGCTGATTAACTCTGTCAGATGCGTCTTTTACTTCTGTGGATCGTATTTAAGCCAGTTTATCATATTGTTGAACGCACTATCTTCCCATTTTACTGAAAACTGATCATCTTTTAGCAATTCTGAAAAGAATATTTTGAAAAATCAAGAATTAAGTTGATATGAAGCTGGTCATGGCAAGTTACGCTGTCCTTATGCCGTAATGCACGGGGATGGACAGAACTAAAATCAACCTAGTTTTAGCAGTTTTGTATGCTATTACCATGCGAATCTGCTGTGCAAAAACTTAACATATTAAATGAACGAACGAGTCTGCATTTGGTGGCAATATTTAATATAAGTCCAGTACTCATAGGAGTACGTATATTTGAGGATGCTCAAAACATCACATGACCATGTCCAAATTGCCATATTCAATTTATTTTTTATGGAATTTGACACGTTATTTACATACATATAGTTATATTTTACATATACTATGAATTTGATAAAAGCAAATCATTTACCTTCTTATTTGTTGTGCTTCGTCTTTATTTTAAGAACACTAACAAGCTACAAAAGAAAACCCTGTGGTGGTGTATGCATTACAGTAATAATGTGTAAGTACCGTCCTTAGAAATTTTTAAGAGGTAACGGGTAACTGGTGTTATGGCACGTATCTTTGCACGGACATACTAAAGCACAAAATAAAGACAGTGATAAGACTATCAACGAGTGATAAGACTATCGGCAGCGTTTTCAGCTTTTATATTCACGTAAGTTAATAGAAACTTCTTTAATTTGCTGGAATAATGTTTAATAAACTTTGTTGAAGGAAATAAGTAGTGAAGAAAAGAGAAGAAACTGTAGACTCTCCATCAGGTACCTCCACTTCAGATACAAGTTATATCAAGTACGCGTAGTAAATTTTTTAGAGATTATAATATTTCATTTATGTTCCATTTCTTCGGGAATATTTCGGGCATAACAAGCGTTTGCAATTACATTTGGATACCGATATCTACGCCAACGTCCTTTTCGCAAAGTCGCTCAAATTTTTTGATCTCTGGATTTGTTAGTATTGCAGGCTGTTATTCTTGCATATTAGCAACAATATGTAAGAAAGGGCGCTGTTTCTGATGCTCCCAGCGCGAGACAGAGTTAACTACTAGACGCAGACTAGGAAGTCCTATGTATCCCAGATAAATTAGATATCCTTCTCCTTGAAAATAATACGCAATGGTAAATTTCTTCTTCAACGGAAAAATCGCCTTATGATCTTTTAATCTTTTAATTTTTTCATCTGCATTGTCAACTGGAACGAAAAATTATATTTCGAAGTAAGAAATTTATGTGAAAAATTCAGATTTGATGGTCCAATATTTCGAACGCTTGAATGTCGCCAATTGAAAATAGTATTCCAAAAAAGTCACATTCACATTCTACATTAGCGTGTATTGAGGCTACAAAGTGCAAATGGTCTTCGTGTTAAATTTGAAGCGTTGTAAATGCGTACATATATATATATATATATATATATTTTTTTTTTTGTTTCTTAACAATTATGAACGATCCATGAATATTTACTTACATATGATACTCAACTAATATAAATCAACGGTTGAATTAATTTGACTCTTACAAGTAAATCTTATACCAATTTTTATTAAAAACTAGTACAAAGTATATAAAGAGAAATAAAAATAAATGATCGATTTAATTTAACTTATTGAACTAAAGTCTCGTTCTAAAATGCTGGCGAAGTCCGTTAATATTTTTCTTTTATATCACAATACACGCTATCTGTGTTTAAAAAAATGTAAGGAAATAAATCATTTAACGTATCCTTTGAAATATCAAACCATACCCAACTCTGTTTTAACGAGCCCTTTTCAAAGCTACTGCCTTTGCCTAAACATGTCTAATGCATATAAGGCCTATTGAGGACGACGAAGCACAAAGATCTGGAGATCTGGCAATATAGTGGGGTTATTGCATATGCTTTAGTTAACATTTGTTCGCGACGAAGCTGGGCGCTAATTATGTATGGCATCACCAAGGTATCATTTTCGTTAATATTGGTCTTCTCTTTTGAAGTGCAAAATCCGTACAGCAGCCTTCGCAAATTGTTCGAAGACGATATCGTCGTTTGGCTTAAAGCGGATAAGTAAAGAAATAACATATTTTCTCCACTTTTAAATTGTATTGAAATAAAACATAGAAGAAGTATATCCGCTAATTTAAAAGAAAAAGAGTTTAAAAAAAGAAGAGTTTGGCATTCTCGAGGCTGAATTCATGTGCTGAATGGGCCCTAATTATGTATAGATAGCTAATTGGTTCACATCACATTTGGTATCACATTTGTTTGTCTACTGTGATGCAATCAATAACAAAATCACACACAAAAGTTTCTTTTTTATTTAGTTATGTAAAATTTGAGATAAAACGAAATGAAGTGGAATAATTTGATCTAATTCATACTTATTTATTTAGAACTCAACTAAAATAAATTAAAAAACGAATTCAAGTAAATCTTCGAATTAAATTTTATATTAATTATTATTAAAAACTAATGCAAAGTATATAAGGAGAAGTAAGGAAAAAAATAAATGTATACAAATGTATAAAAACTAATCCGTGATTGCTTAAGCCATTTGAAACATGCAAAAGCTGGGCTAACTTTCGAATCACATTAAGAGGTTAAGATTATAAGCTAGTTTAAATACGAGATAGGCAAACCGCGCGTATAAACGATCGTTCTTTTGAGAGAATTTAAATAGTTCAATTTTGAGGTAAAGTTGTAGATATCATTTAGGTTTCTCCAAACAATTCTGAACATACTAAATATCCCATTAGATAGACATCATTTAGGTTTCTGCCAATAACTCTGAAGGGGTTAAACAGCTCATAATTATATTTACATTGATTCAGGTTAATGACCAAGTGGGCGAATCGATAGTAGCATTTATTAACTTAATTAAGAAGGAAACACGAAGAATAAATCTACGCTTCTCAAGTGATGGTAGGGATAACAGAAACAATCTATTTTCATAAGGAAGCCGGAAGACGAATTCCTAAGGGCAGCAACAGTTGATTTTGAACGAAGTCAATTAAAACTACGTAACATCTGCAGGAAGATGATCACACAACAAAGGCATATTCAAGTATTGGTCCAGGTAAACACGTGTACAGCTTTAAGAATCTTTAAGTTCTTTTGATCATCCCTCATTAAAACCTAGCACGGACTAAACCTGAATGATCGGTTATGAAGATAAGAGCTTATCCATTTCACTAAGGACAAGGAAGCCAGAGACCTGTAGTGTGGAGACCAATAACTTGTGGTTAAATAAGTCAAACGCTTTACTAAAATCTGTGTATATGAAATCCGTGCGAGAGTCACTAGCAAAAGCCTTGAAAACATGGCAACTGAACTGTAAGAGATTCGTGACAGTTGATATTCGTTTGAGAAAACCAAGCTGGAATGGTAAAAATAAGATTTGATATCAAAAGCTAAATGCTAGGTAACAAAACGCAGCTTGCTAATGCCTCTACAGTTCTCAATATGATGTCTGTTCCCACATTTGTGAAGTGGAATAAGAAAAGCACCCTTTCAACACAAAGGGAAAACACCTGATTTCAAGGACTGATTAAAAATAATTGAAATAACATCGCATAGCTCGTCAGAGTATGATTTAAGAGTACATGATGGAATCCCATCAGGTTCAGGCGCACAACTATATTTTGGAGACCTCGAACCATGTAAAACTTCGTTTCCTGAAATGATCAAGTTAGGAATGACCAAGATGGTGATCTGATATGGATAGTTAACAGTTAAATCAGAACCAGAAACTGAAAAATTTCTTCTGAATTATTTAGGAAAGAGATTTGAGGTTTCAATATAATCAGTCAGAAACATGCGGCGGACATATGGAGATTTTTCTTTTGGAAATGGAACTAAAATTTTTAAGATTAACAATCAATGAGCATTTTATGAGCAACTGAGATTATTGAATGTATGCCTTGCAGCAGAATAGGGGAAAAGGTCGTAAGCAGAACCACTTCTCATAAATTTTTTGAAAATATTTAGTACTCTTGTTAAACCATGATGGGGGTTTTGCTTTAAGGGTGAAGTTATTTGATCGGAACGAATGCAGAAATAGCTAGGTATAACGCATTACAGAACGATGACAGTAACATTTCAATATTTTCAATAGAAAAATCGACTACAATTTGTGAAAAACGAGATTTAAGCAGTAAGTAAGATATTGATCTTATTAAAATCATAATGTTTATTTAATGTAGTTGAATTTGGCACATATCAGCAGCTTTAGGTTCTTCGGCAACGTAACAAATGAGGCCAGCATCTTTCTTATAGATGGAGATATCCACATTTGGGGGAATATAGGAGCAGGTCACTTATAAGTATTTATTAGGAAATTTCGTTCGAATGGCGATAAATTCAATGTTGGGAGTAGTAGAGAATTCGGTTGAATAGGAGGAGACTGCCACAGATATGGGAATTAAAACAGCACCATCATTGCGGTATAATCTATCATTTTTGAAAACCTGAAACGAATTATGGAAAAGTTTCGACGAATGCAGATCATACTTTAAACAAGTTTCAGTGAAGACCAAACAGGAAAACTCCGTGCTCACCGAATTTAGTGTAAGCCATAGTCGTGGCGTCCTATTATCAGTTGCTGTAGCAGTCAAACCATAAGAAGTAATTTTGCGGTCGTTAAAAGAAAGTTATTCCAGCCATAAAATTTTCTTCTTCGCTTCTTAAGAGCAATGTATCCATCGCAAGTAAAGAAGACTATAACCAAAATAGCTACAGCGTTGTTTTAAATACTATTCTGCTTGTGTTTAATTATAAATTGTTAAATACAGGTTGATCAAATTGTCGCCGACAATATTTCAATAATTAAGAGAGGTTTATACTTTAGCTGACTCTTCCCCAGGCTTTGCTGTTACAGTGAACGTATATCAAATTCGTTAAATAAAAAATCGTCTGTCTCCTAGACAAACTAGGCTAAGAAAAAATTCAAATTTCGACAAGAAAAAATTTCTAAAGCAGATTCTTACCCAGATATTGCTGTTTCAGTAAAATAAATAGAAATTAAGTTTTCGAGAAACCTTTTCTACATGTAACTCTCTTATCCAGGGATTGCTGGTACAGAGAAAAGCTATTTATTAATATCCATCGGAAATTTTAAGTTTAAAATTTACTGCTAAAGAGACGCAAAAGTGTAATTCATTATTTATAATTTTCTAAAATTCGTCAAATTACATTATTGCGAAATAAGGAGGACTTGGTTACAAAAGAGTACTGTTGAGAAAATTTAACAATTATCATAGCAAAAAGGGAAACGTGCTTGATTTTCAATTTTAAAAATTTCTCTTAACAAAACGAGAACTTATTTGATTTAATTGGAAAATTGTATATATCGTTAATTCATGAACTACGTAAAGGTCGAGAAGAATCGAACAAACAGAATCCAACGTTCGTAACTGTACAAGTAAAAGAAAACAACCACAAAGAAGCACTGTTCAGTATCATCATATGAATGCACAAAATAAGGGTCACCCATTATATTGAAGATAATTCCATAAAATTTTCACAGAAACTATTGGAAAAATGAAAAAGGAAACAGTTATTATTTCTTCCTAGTTACATCAAAAAAGGCATATAAACCTAAACTGCGTTGAATACACCAGTCATAACAGAATCCGATTTTTCTTCTCATTTTTCTCATTCTGCTATCTAGAAAAATATTATACAATCCATTTAATCTCGAGAAACTTTAAGGGACACATCGCCGAAGAAAGTTTTCTGACCACTGTCTTAGCCGTCGCTAAATTTATTAAAAATAAGCATTGTCTTAGCCATCGCTAAATGTATTGAAAATATAGAATATAGCCAATATAGAATATTCAAGAATATACTTTCCGAATTTAACTGAGTACCATAAATTACTAATAGTTCCCTCGAAAGCAACCAAGCAAGCAAACAACAGATTTAATAAAAAAATTAATATAACAAAAATGTTGGAGAGCTTACACTCTCCGCAACTACGAGTTAACTACGCATCTCCCGGAATTTAATCAGTAAATCAGAGATTGTGTGGAAGAGCTACGAAGAAGATTGTTTCAGCTCATTACCACTGAACACACGAACGAAGAATTGGTCGGCTTCTAAAGTTACAAGCCACATGTGAGCCACCAAAGTCTCAAAACACTGGAAGCGGAACCAGCGGAAACATGAGCACGAAAGCAGCGCCGACATTAAAAGTGATTAATCTTGCAGAAACTCCACTATCAACCGATGAAAAGTGCTCCATCATGGAAATATGCGCAAGTGGAATATTAAATGTGATGGAAGACAAGACACGTTTGCGTTCATTGAGAGAATAGAACAACTGCCAGAGTTTCAGGGAATTAATCCCTGAGCACTATCGAGTACCAAGCCCGAAATACTTACTGACTTCATATCAACACGGCAATAAACAATGGACTTCCTGGGGTACCTTTAAAATCAATTTCCTAAAATTCTTCCTGCTGCCTCGTTAGCAGGATTGGAAGATGAAGTATGCTCGTACCGAGTGAACCAAT
Organism: Glossina fuscipes; assembly: GCF_014805625.2. Lineage (NCBI taxonomy): Eukaryota > Metazoa > Arthropoda > Insecta > Diptera > Glossinidae > Glossina > Glossina fuscipes. Next base: position 510,513 of record NW_023998449.1, on the reverse strand, counting down.
GAAACTTTTAAAGATTATGCCCTGGCTGTACAGCACCTAATGTGGCATTATAAGATGAATGGAAGACAAAAATTATAAGGAATTTTGCTGAAAGCATTTCCTGATTACATGTAGTATATAAGTCAACGAGATTTTAATTCACTTAAAGAACTTCTCGAACAAGCAGACGATCACGAGGATATACCTGCATCAAATGCCAGTACATCTCTTTGTGAACAAAACTAAATGATATATATTAGAAGTTATTTTCCAGACGTGAAACTAATAACCGGAGAAAAGATTGCCGTCATCATACGAACGGTAGTCAAAGGAGATTTGCAAGAGAGCCAAACCATCATTCACAGCCTGAAAACTCCTACGGAACCCGATTGAACAGAGAGGCAGCGCGTCCCGAATATCCAATCCCTCCTTCAAACGCCTAACGTGAATTTGCGACGCCAATAAGCTCACGATTACCCCCGTTACAGGGGGAAAAATAACGACTTCCACCATCGAGACGGGTGAAACCAGCTTTTTTATCACATTTCACTTAACTTATCACTTGGTGGGTTACCCATTGAAGTAGAAGTCATCCCAGACAATGGGTCAACAATTCAAGTCCCAACAGCTGTACCATGCCATGTACACATAGGTAATCGAATAGAAACGGTTACATTTCAAAAGCGTCGGTCTAATACCTTTCAAAGCTGTCTTTTTGAAGCCGGTCCCTCTACAAATTTTGTGTGTGAACGTTTGTGTAAACAATATTGCACTGGTCGTCAGCACACATCATATGCCACAGGAACGCTTATCCAAACACACAATAGAGACAACCATACAGCACATAACCTTGAATTAAGTAGCTGACTCGAATTCCAGAGTCTGTGGTCTTACTATTTTACCTTATGTCTAAAACTTTCACCCTTTCCTCTTTGTATTTTTTGCTTTATTGCTTTATACGCTTTTATATTATAAAAATGTTTAAATTTATTGAATTTTAGTTTTGTATTGATGGCCATTTTGATTATTTTTGAATAAGTGACAAACTTTTCTTCTTTCCTTTCTTCACAAATTCTATTTCTGTTGCATTCTCACATGGACTTATCCACATATGGTATGTATACATTATGTCGAACAGGCCCTGATTCTGAACGATTCGTTACATACAGCTATGTCGTGCTTTAAGGTGCTATTTCCGACTGAAAACATGGGAATTTTGTCAAACAAACCATTGTGGTCAGTTGAATTCTTAATATAGGAATTTATTCCTCGGGATCAACCCCGTAATACTAAATCGATAGTTATTCCATCTTCAAAACACTGAAAGTTTCTTCAGACATAGTAGCTTTTATTTAAGATATGTTAGGGTCCTAAATTCATAAATGTAGTCCACTTTCCGCGGAGGTTTTCTAAACTATATTCGTTGGAACTTTTCACTAATTTCTCTAGCTTTTCAGAAATGACTGATTAAATCGCGTTAGTGGTGATGTCTGCTGCTGATGTCTCCTCCTATTCAATTGAATTTCGCACTACTACCGACGTTGAATTTACCGTCTTTCGAGCGAAATTTCCTAATAAATACTTACATGTGACCTGCTCCTATATTCCCCCAAATTCGGATATCTCCATATATAAGAAACAGTCCACCCTCATCAGCGAATTTAAATCTACCGATATAGTCATTGCGTTGGGTGACTTCAATTTGCCTCAAGTCACTTGGTCTTACAGTAATAGTTCTGGCTGTTTGATTCCTACTTCAATATCTGATAGAGCTGTTGTGTTCTTTAGTGAATTATTCGATCATAATTTAGTCCAATACAACCGTAACACCAGTTGCAATGGTAGACTACTTGATCTTTGCTTTGCCAATTTTCCCGAGATTTGTGTTAATCGTTGACTTACTTTTAGTTCACCTGAGAATGCTTATCATCTAGCATTGGGTATTTCCTTTCATTACAAACATGATGGTTCGTTGAACTTCTGCAACGTTCCCAATTCAACATTTTCAAATAAATTTTATGATTTCCACAAAAAAAAAACGTTTCAATGCTGAAATCACATCTTTCACATATTATGCTTGATTTTTCAGGTATTCAAAGCTTACAATATAATAAATCTAGCGATTTCTGCATCTGTTCCGGTCAAGCAGTCTCGACCTTGAGGCGGGTGTACCCCTTGGTTTAATAAGACAATTAAATATTATAAGAATAGAAAAAACACGCTTTTCAAAAAATTTTTAAAAAAGTGGCTTTGTTTTCGACTATTTCGCTTACTCGACGGCAAGGCGTAGATTTAACTCCCTCAACCTCCAATATTATTGCAATATCTGTTTTCTAATCCTAAGTACATTTTTAAGTTCGTTAATTCCAGAAGAAAAATCTCCATAAATCCATCGCATGTTGCTTTTAATGGCTCTGATGCCTGGGATGATTTTGAAATCTCAAATCTTTTCGCTGAATGCTTCCGACAAAAATTTTCTACTGCTAATTCCGCTTTGTCCGTAAACTACCCATATTTTTAAAGAGTTTTTAAAGAGTTGAGCTCTCTAAAATGTAGTTGCGCGCTTGGACTTGATGAGATACCATCATTTGAACTTAAATATTGCGCTGTCGTGTTATGTGGCGTTTTCTCAAAGATTTTTAACCAATCCTTTAATTTAGGTGTTTTCCCTTTGTGTTGGAAGAGTACTTACTTTTCTTCTTCCTTTTCACAAAGTGGAAGTAGACAATTTATACAGAACTATAGAGGCATTGCCAAGTTGAGTGTCTTGCCTAAATTGTTCGAGCGAATTGTGACTCAGCATTTGGCTTTTGTCATTTATTCGTATATTTCTCCACAACAGAATGGCTTTCGGAAAGGAAGATCTACGGTCACCAATTTGTTAGAGTTTACTTGTCATGTTTTCAAGGCTTTTCCTAGTGGCTTTCGCACTGATGTCATATACACTCATTTTAGCAAAGCGTTTTATTTGGTTAACCATAAACTACTTATCTTTGAACTCCAAGCCTCTGGTTTCTATTTAGTGAAATGGATAAGGTCGTATCTGCACAAGAGATCATTTGGGGTTTGGTTTAATTTCATTACCTCGGCTGAATTCCACTTGGGATTTATACATTAATGATTTGGCGTCGGTGATGAATTCCAGACAGATCTTAATGTATGCTGATGATGTGAAACTGTTTTCTTCTTTCTCCGTAGAATCGCGATCACATCAGTTTCAAAGAGACTTGAATAATTTGGTTGCATGGTGCTCTTTGAATCTACTAAATCTAAATAAATGTAAGAGGCTTTCCTTCTCAAGATTCGTACAAGGAGGACATCGATTCGTTCACAGATTGAGGCGTTCTATTTGACCATGGGTTACGTTTTAACTTGCACATTGAGCTCTCGTGAAGCAAACCTAGGCCCGCGCTTGGTTTTATAAAGAGGTGGTCCAAAGAGCTCGATGATCCTTACATTACTAAAAGGCTGCACATGTGTTCGGTTAGACTTTTACTTAAATATGCCTCCGTTGTGTGGTCATCTTCGTATAGGTGCTATGTAGATTCAATTGAATCTGGTTAAATGCATTTCTTGCTGTTTGCCCTTAGAATTTGGGTTGGGACCAGATTGCCTCTCTTCCCCCCCCATGAAAGTAGGTTGCTTCTATTATTAAGCTTAGTCAATGTAAATACAATTATGAGCTGTTTAACCCACTAAGAGTTGTTTGCAGAAACCTAAATGATGTCAATCACTTGTTCTCATTATCACACTCTTCAAAGCCATTAAAGCAACTTTGCTTAATATGTGCGATTTACCTATGTCGTACTTAAACTAACATTTTAATCTTAATATCTAATTTTTTATTTAAAATAATATTGTCTTGCTAAGGTGTTGGTTACCAAGCTTATGCATGTTTGCGATGGTTTAGGAGTTCTGGAACCTGGATCTGTTCATGTGGCGGGCGTCTATGCGTCTAGCTGCGCACATGTTTTTTTCTTTTTTTCTTTCTTTTTATTTATTTATAAATGAGTTATTATTTTTAACTTTTTAATTTTATTTTAAACTTACTTTGTCATTATTATCCTTCTTTTTTTCTTCGTTTTTACTGTATACTAGTTTTAAAACCATATGAGATTTTTTATTACGATACACTGAATTCGATTGTAATTCTCTTAGTTCAATCCTATGTATAAATAAATCACATAAATAAATAAAATAAATAAATATCTTAAATAACTTCGGTTCATAGTTAATAAATTAAATTTGGATACATATAGAAAGCATTAGCGAACTAACTATGTATACTTGTGTTAATGTATGTAGTTATGATCTATTATGATCTAATTATGTTAGATATTTATGTAATAATAATACAATAAAATGAAATGAAATCTTTTTAAAATGCAACTCATGGAATGTAGCTGTCGAAGTCACATAATTCAGGTGATCAACATGACTCTCTAAAAAATTTTATTTAGGGTCCTTTGAAGGAGTCTAAATGATACATGAAATTTAATCTCTTTGTCAATTCTTCTTAATACTCGCTTCTTGCCTACGTCATTTTCAAATTAACTTTTAACTCATTTTTGTCGGTCGCCAACCTTTGCATCGACTTAGAGGTTCACTTTAAGTTGATATTGCCGGCTGTGCCGGCTACCTCCCTCCTAGGAGCGTATAAGCCTTCCTTTTTGCTCTTAGTGGTTTTCGTAATGTAAAAAGATTAAGTCCCCACAAGACTTTCACAACTTTTAATTAATTCTGCAGTTATGTCAATATATTTTTTGTATATATTTCCATTTGTTACATAAGTGCCTATTTACTTCTTTTCATTTAAATGTAAATAAATATATAAATTCAAAAAATTCAAAGTTTAAAGTAATTGCATTCCCCATTGGGTTGTGTATTTCACTTTCTGAATAAAATGACGAATATATTTGTTACTGAACTAAATATTTCATCAGTTATAGGGAGTGTTCGATCCACTAGGTCCTAGTTGTTCAATCTGTTGTTAAAATTTTGTTACAAGAACTGTAGTTACTTAAATTAAATTGGGACGAGTCAATCCCTCAACTAATCGAAATCGAATGATGACAAATAAAAAGAAATTTACTGCGCTTAAGCGAAAGCCGGGCAAGACGCATCAATAGATTATTCCATGAAGTTGGAAAAATGCCAAGTTTAGCAAAGTCACGACTTGCGCGGGTGGACTATGCATTCTTTAACACAATTATGGCTTATTATGGCTTATTTGCCCATTGCCAAATTTTAACGTGTAAATTTCTTAAATCGATTTAGATGTACATACAACTCCTCTTTCTGCGTTGCACATATTTCCTCGATAACTGTACACAGAAAAGTCATAATTTGGTTTCATGAAGTTTTAGCAAGTCTGAATTAATTAATTGGATACAGTTTGCTGGACCACAGTTTTTAGCAATCCGATACCATAAATGGCCCAATAATTCACACATATTTACCAAATGATCAACTTCTACTTGAGGAAAAGACGTAAGAAAGAGTGAGAAGAATGATCTACCATTTCTTGCTCATAACCAAGCATTATGTCTTAATGTCGTAATAAGTCACTAACTTTGAATCACAAAAGATCGATTTTGGTCCCTTTGAAACTACAGTATTTAGATTTTAATACTTATAAAAAATGCGCTTACAAATACGTTAAAAAGCTTGTCTCTTTTTATTCGCAGACGCTTTTATCGTTGAAAGTTCGCGATTAATTAACTTAGAATGACGAGAAACTCGGTGTTGTTCCGGACATTTACATAAAACAGCATTCCTATACAACATTAAGGAAGAGGTACAAACGGAATGAAAATGACACTGCATTGTAAATACACCAAATATTTGTACACAGAAACAGTTTGAGTAGGGTATGTGACACGAAACAGGGACAATTAAGGCGACTCGGCTTCATGCCTCCAGTGGCGTCAACTGCAAAGATGGCATTTACTATAATAAAATTTAAGCAATTTTGCTCTTTTTCACAAATTAAGGAACTAAACCTCTTACCTTTCTCTTACCTTTCGCTAATTGTGCTTGTAAACAATCCCCTCACCTTTGAAGAGGTTTAAGAATGTGAAATCTTTTCATAGCACTCACCTGCAAAGAAATACAAACGTGCAATAAATACAAATACTTCAATGTACTATTAATAAAATGATTAAAAAATTTGAATGACAAAAATATGCAACGCGTCAAACGCGGAGAATAAATTGTAGTGTTTAAGTCAAATATTATAAACAGGTTTCATTTCACATTTTCCGTTTTATTAGGACCGCCAATAGCTATTCTTCAAAAACATGTTTGTAGTTCGTACAATGGAAGACGTAATCGCGAAAACGTTATCGCAGAAGTTAGATATTTTATCAATTGCCATTCTTTCATACATTTTCAATGTGAGGTTTCATAAAGAAAAAGACTATTCTATTTAAGTAAGTATATAGACAATAACGTGTCGTTGCTGCCCCCTTTTTTTGGTGAAAGTACAAATGGCTTTTTTGATTTTTTGTCTAAATAATTGGACAATGCCTACTTATTAATGATTTAATTTCATCTTTAAAGAAATCCGACAAAGTTTTGGATCATGTACTATTTTAAGTACTATATTTTCAGTATTGCATATAATGCTACTTTTCTTCTATTTGGTGGTACATGATCGAGAAAAATCCTTCAATTGTCAAGTATTGGAATATTCACAGATTTTCTATACTTAGACCACTGCAAATCTTTCAAAGAGGTTTTTTTTTTGGCTTAGTAGTTGCTTTGAATCATGCAAAAAGCATTGCCTGCAAAAATCATTAGACATGGCAAACTTGCATTTGGACAATTAAAAAATGACTGCAATGTATAATATACTACTAGATGGGCATGATACCAAAGGATAAAACAGGCGAATCGTCGCAAGATTAATTTCCTTAGGCTTCTTTTATAACCTTGTGGACATATCAATCAATGTTACTGGTATCTGTTAAATTTCATAACTGTTATTGACAGTGATGATAAGGTTTATCACATAAAGATAGCGCTCAGAATATAGACGCAGGCGCGTTTTATTGCAGGGAGAGAAACTGCTTTTACATTTTAAAAAGTTGGAAAATATAAAATCTTCTTTACTGGTTGTAGCAAATCAAAGTTATTCCAAATATGAAAAACGGATATGGGCTTCGACCAGCTATGGAGGATGGAAGGAGGAGGGCTAATAAGGATTTTCACGAAAATTAATGGTAGAGCAGAAAAGTCTAAGTTTTGTTATGTGGTGATGAAAATTGACCCATAAAAGTAATTTCGTACAAAAATAAGAATTGTGTTAGACAATTTTATCTTTTATTTTATTTTACTCTATCTCTGAGTTCTTATTTATTATACCCACCACTAACGGATGAGGCGTATAAGAGGTACTCCAAAGAGTTTAACGATTCTTACATAGCAAAAAGGCTACACACCACTAACGGATGAGGCGTATAAGAGGTACTCCAAAGAGTTTAACGATTCTTACATAGCAAAAAGGCTACACATTTGCTGAGTTAGACCAATACTTGAGTACGTCTCTGTTGTGGTCTCCTTCTTAAAAGTGTTATGTAGATTCCATTGAATCCATTCAAAAGCAATTCTCGCTGTTTTTCCTTATTCATTGAGAAAGAGGCCCACTTGCCTCTCTGCCTTCTTTTGAAAATAGGTTTTTTCCTTCTTAATTAAATTGAAAAATAATACTATCGATTGGTGAGATAAACTTTAACGTTTCTAATCGCTTCTCTAGGCACTTTCTCTTCATTAAGCTTAGTCAATGTAAATACTTACGAACTGCTGAATCCGTTCAGAGTTGTTTGCAGAAAAAAATTATATCTATCATTTAATCTCAATATCGGACTATTTAAAGTCTATCAAAACAACTATCTTAAATACGCGCGAGTTGCCTATGTCGTTTTTAAACTGACTTACTATCACTATGATTCGAAAATTAACTGATTTTGTTTACTGATATCGGTTGCCAAGCTTTTGTATGTTTGAAATAGCTTAGGGGTTCACTTGCAACTTGGATCTGTGCCGGTTGTGGGTGTACCTCTGTTGTGTACATGCTTTTTTCTTTCTTATTATTTATTTACGAATTTTTTTTTTCACTGCGTCTCTCTCTGAGCAAATAATTATAATAAATAAATAAATAAATTAATACACATTTTGTCATAATATTTGCAGCACCCAAAAGGAAGCTTCAGAAATCCTATAAAATATATATGTTCCTGATCCCTTTGTTTGTCTGTGTGGAGTGTATTGCTGACAGACACGTGGACGATATTTGCTCTTTACTCATAAATTATAAAGCTCAAATTTTGCAATATTTAGGTGCAAAAATGGGAGAATCGGTCGTGACTACACAAAGTTACAAATGACTAGATTTTCTTTTCTTTGTAAATGAAGCAGAATGTTTAAAATAATTTTGTACATTCGTAAAATGACGTTATATTGTTATTATATTATAAATGCGTTATTTCCAATGCAAATTAAGTGCTTGCGGAAGTTTTGGCCATTTTATCATTTGGAACAGGCATTTATTGAGAAAGGTGCAGGAAATATTAACCAAATTTTTCAATCATTTTCTAAAAGATATATCTAGCAATATAGCTATATCATGTCGTAAGAACCTATTTTTGCGTATCCAGCCAAGCCATGCTGCGTCGATCTGAACAAGCGGTAACTAGGTAGCATCATGTCTCGTGAGTACACGGGGTGAGACAGGCCTTTCTGCATCGTGCTGCAACAGTGTATAGTTGAGAACAATTCCAACAAGTGGCCAAAATGGCATTTGAGTCAATTCGTGAAGTAGCCGTTTTAGCCACTATTAGTGTTTTTTTTGCAGCAATATACCGTTTGATTTATTTAATTAACGTCGACAAAAATATACATTAACAGTTTCATTCGGTTTTAGCACCTCGTAATGCACTACGCCTTGCTAATCCCACCATATCCATAGCAAAACCTTGTTGCCATTAATATTGCTTCGGTGTCGATATGGATGGTTCTCCTGGACTAACCCATGCCTTTTTGCACTTGTGACCGTCGCGATCCACTTTCCATCGTTAGTCATAACACGACACCGAGAATTCTTCTTCTTTTGCCTGGCTCGCAATGACACTGCCCTGTTGAAAAGGCTAGAAACAGCACTTTCAATAAATATCGTTCCCTTGTAAACGTTTAGAAACAGTTGATTCGTTAACTGCTAAACAGTTCGAAAGTTCTTCGAGAATTGGAGCTGGGTTTTCGGCTAATAAGTCTTGCAACTCATGGTCCTTAAACTTGTTTGATCCCCAGAACGTTTTTTGTCAATGACATAAAAATCCTTACTTTTAAACCGTTGAAACCAAAACTGACAATTGAAATATGAAGGAGTAACATTGAGGACGGAACATATAAGAAAGCTTGGAGAACAGCTATTTGAGTTAATTCTTAATTAATTGTGGTGAACGTCACGACATGGTAGGTTAATTTTTAACAATATCTTTTAGTGAATTTGTGGCAAGAGTTTAAAGTGGGTTCCTGCCCGAAAGGCTTAACCCCACGGTGGCCCAAGCCACTTTAAGCGTACTACGCCCCCTGGCGAGTTAGACAATCCCCACAGAGTAGGGGCCTAAACAGCACCAGAGTCCAGAACGGTTTATCTTTTAGTGAAGTAAAAGATACGCTTTTTTTCCTTCACTTTTTGCAGAAGTGCAGAACTCAGCGCCAGTAAATTGGAAAAATGCCCTCTCGCCACTGTACACAATACAATGAAAAAACCACAAAGCAGCAGAACCAAACGAAAATGAAATATGTATAAAAAAATTGAATATACAATGTGTAACAACTAAACGGAGCTAAAATGATGAGTATATTATCAAAAATTAATTTAAAACTTAAAAAGTCAAATGTGAGCAGACCAATTTTACTACCAGATATAGGTCATCATAAGACAAGTAAGATATGCAAAAACCAATTCGCGGAAAGAAGTGAGTCACAAAAGGTAAGCTTTGCAGGGCAACACAATGTAATAGAACGCAAAACCAAACAGAAATTCGCATTTCTTAAGAAAGCACCATGAACATATTCAATATCAGTTTATATCAGACAACATCTTTCAGCCACGTCCCACCAATTAAAGACAGCATTTTTCTTGGGAGTTACATTAACTAAAGCTAACAGAGAGGCCTATAGCAACATCATTAGTGAATTGGATGATTTCAATTTAGACATAATTTTATCAACAGTGAAGTATACGCAATAAGTTTCGTGACACAATTTATTCAAAGGAAAATTTAGCAAATAGTGGTAACAACTATCTACTAGTGGTAACAACTATCTACTAAAATCATGTGATATGATACTACCAAACTTTTCTCTCTGATGTCAAACCCATTAGTGGTTTACGCAACCATTTTGTACACTGGAACTTTCTCGAAATAAATGCTTACGTTTATTTTTTATATTGCTGCCACAATTGGACTTGTTAGCCCATGATAAAGACGTAAAGCGAAAAAGGCTGCGCATTGGAAACTTTAAAATCCAAAGTCCTAAGAGAGGAGCAATTTATATACGTAATGAATCGTCTACCACTTCTTCTTTTCTATGGTATTATTTAAAATATTAAAGTTAAATACCAAAAATTTCCGATTATGTGTTGGGTTTAGTGCACACGTTCTTGAATTATAATCACGGTTGTAATCGAATATTTTGTACCCACCGCCACTTAAAGATTCAAAAAAAAGGAAAACAAAATTTCGCATACTCCATACCATTGGGTGGGTGTGACGGATTTTTTCCATTTTTGTAGAACCATTTTGCTGAAATTGTTATGGTACAGCCGTTGTAATTTCTGAGCAACGAATAAAAGGCATAAAAAACCAAGATGTTTTAAATTTTGGCTTTATAGACATTCGAGTGTTGTAATCGTGTTCTATGATCTATTTGGATCATTTCCCACCTCTTTTGCAAGTTTAAAGCTGTTATCTACTTTTTTCGAACGGGCGAATGTGTATCACAGATTAGTCCCACCTAGTCGTACGGATAGGTGGACGGACTAACATGAATGGACAAACGAATAGGCGAACAGGCGGGCGTGATGAATTCCATACCAAATATCGAACTAGCCAACAATTTATGTACCTTATTGAATTTTGATGCTTGATTCTGTGCGTTATAAGAGTATTCAAAAAATCTTAAATTTTGATATTCGGCAGTCGTGGAATTTTTTTAATATTTTCGTAGGCACACTTAATTTACATTTAAATGTTTGTTGATGCGTTTACTGTAGTTTCTGAGTAATAAGCAAAAGACCAAATTTTTTTATCTTTTGAAAAACAGAAGGGTAGATAAAAAATTAATTATAATAGGAAAACACATTAATTTTTGGACTTTCATGTTTCTCATTTGCTTTCTTTTCAATATCTTCAAAATAACGTCTTCTTGGAAAGAACTTTTTGGTAAGTTGATTTAAATATTAGTTGTTAACAAAAAGACTGATTTGTTGGATGAAAATTGCACGATTTGTTTAATTACTCATCAATCACGCAAAAATTGGCATTTCTAAAAATAACAAATTTTTTTAATTTTAGATTTAATTTTTGACTTCTGTTTATCGCAGAGCAACTTCACACACTGTTTTCCACCAATTTCTTTTCTTAGTACTTAAACATATTGTTACGAAAATCCCAAATCCAGTTAATTTCAGCTACGTAATTTTCCCTAATAATAAATTTGCTAAAGAAGGAAAAACCAAATAAGCATTCGCAGGCGCCTCATGCAGCAGCAAGCCGGTGAAAACGATTAGAGAAAAAGCAGGCTGGGATTAGAAATACAACCATAAATTTAGGTATAGTAACGTGCTTGTAAAAATGTATATAAAAAATGTATTTGTGGAAGGAAGAGTTAGTCGGGCAAGATCATTTGAGCTGAGAGCACCGCCAAAATAAATTGTAAATAATCCGACATGTAAGAAATATAATTGTAAATAAATATTCCTACTGTTGTGAAAGACAAAGTAGTAAAATAAAAGAACTTTAAAGTTGGGCGGCAACGTTTGGACACAACGTTACTTGTTTTGTGGGGTTCCCCGTCGAGACACTATAATTCTCTTCAAGAATGGAAAATCTTCTTATTAATGAGAACTGAACGAGAAATTCTAATTTTAATGGAGAAAAAAAATCAAAGAAAGCGAAAAAATTCAAAAGGATAGTGTGCAAAGAAGAGAAAAGTAAAAGTAGTTTTATTAAATGTCCATCACTACAAATCCCTGAGCAGAACTACTCGTCTCTTTGCCAGTCTACATGAAAGGACATATATCTAAAAGACTACAAACCAAGCAATGAAATTGAAAAAAGGAACATCTGATGAATAAAGATGGTAAGATGACACACATCCGTGCAGTGGTGCCGGGATTTCCCCAAAGTATTAAGAACTCACATTTCTCTAGTTAGTAGTTTTTCCTAACGACGATTTCATTTTGCTGAAGCAGTTAATAACGCTGTACCATACTATGAGGTTCCTTATATTGTTATATAGAAAAAGCTTGAAAATACAAGGAGAGTTAGACATAAGATGATTTCAGAAACACTGCGAATAATATATTGGGATCCAGCGATTAATACAAAAAAAAATACGAAAAAAAATCGGAAGGAGCTCAATAAGAATTGTACATACATTGAAAACGGTTAATAAATTTACCTGTCATCTAAACGCATACTACTGCGACTTATATCACTCCAAGCCGACATCGAACGTGGCCGTTGAAAAAATAATTTTGAGGTTCGTCTGGATTGATCGTACAGTGTCGGATAAGCTGAATCGTTAAGGTCTTCGTTGAAATTAACATTGCGAGCGACGCGATTGGACGATGCCATCGATTGCATCGAATAGCTGGTGGGGTTTTCATCAGACATGCCAAGAGCTGTGTAGCTTACTTGAAAATTATGGCTCATGGCTCGAGAGCTCGTTGTGACTTTTATTCACTTTTCTAATTCGGTTTACATTGACAGGGTGTAGTCAATTCATCTCAACATTCATGTGTCATATTGTGCTTTATTCTGTACACCAACACGAGATTTTGTGATCGTTACAATTTTTTTTTATAAAATGCTATACAATAATTTTGAAGTTTATTATTATTATTATTATCAATATTATTATTATTATTATAATTATTATTACTATTATTATTATTCTTGGAGTAACTTCTTAAGATTTGCAAACAAACAATAGAACAAAGCACTGGAAAATTGTTCCTTTCGACGAAACAAAGTTGTGATAACATCACTCAAGCTAATGTTAAATTTGAAAAGTATTGTTTTAACCAACTAACACTAGATTTACGATTTAGTCTACAAAGGTTACCAAATTACGAACGCAAGTTAAGGATTTTTGGTCAGTAACCGACGATCTTAAAGAAATTATAATTCTACTAGCCATTTGACGTGCACTACGTCTTTCAGAACAAATGAAAAAGTTCGTTTTTACCTTTGAAATTATATTCATTTGAGGATTGTACAAAACAGCTTTAAACATTCGGTCTTCTTTGCCTTATGACAAATAAGCATTAAACCTCAAAAACTTTAAAAAAAAAAAAAATTTAGTCACTTGTGACTTTATCTGGGCATGCCGGATGTTTTCCATCTGCTTGAGTTAGTGCTACAACTGGGTTTATGTTGGCCTAAAAATGCAATATCGCTTATAAGACATGTAGTTTTCGACCGCACACCAGGACAAACGAAAATTGTAATAAGGTGGAATCTGGCAAACTTTGAAGGTTCAAATCATTTTATGTGAATGGCAATATATTTGTAAAATCATCCGAAGAAATGTTACAAAGAGGATAATATGCGAGTAATAAGCCAAGCTTTTTCACAACCCATATAACTGCCAAAGTTATATACGATCTGAAATGGTTACACTGGACGATATCAAGCCGCGTGCTTGTCGTACAGCAATCCATTCTTCATAATAAAAGATCCTTATATATCGCTAAATTCAAGTCAAGCGATATATGCCACCATATTCAGTTCTGCCTAGGCAGAATTTTAGCAGGATTTTGTTTGGAAAGAAATATAATGATTGTTACAATTTTAAAACAAACTGAGAAAAAAAAGCACACCAATCAGAAGGTGAAATCACCCAATTTTTTAAGAGAAGCAAGTTCCTCCGGATGATCGTCCACATGACCACGAACTTTTTCAGCTAGAAATAAAGTCTTGAATTGAGAAACCAACCTTGTATAAGAAAGCCTTGTATAGACGTGGCAAAATTAATGATCGAATGTTAATTGAACTAGAATTCATCCATTCATTCGTATTTCTCTGTTGTAAGAATAACACAATACTGCTTTAAATATTGAATAATCCATGCAACTTAATGTTTATTCCTTTATCTGCCTTTTTAATTATTTATTTATGTACACATTAAACATTAGCAAACGAATCGAATTGACCCTTAGAAATAAATCTTGCACTAGTTATTATCAATATATAAAATTATTATTAAACGCTTTTAACTTATATATACAAAAGCAAATAAAAACTAATAATTCATATGTAAACAAATAAGAAAGGAAAGAAAAAAGCATGTGCCTATTTAGTACAGAGGCACACTAACAACTGACACAGATCCAAGTTGCAAATGAACCCCTGAGCCATTGCAAACACGCATTTTGACAGACTTTAAAGAGTCCGATATTGAGAATGAGTGATAGTCATCATTTCTGGAGTGGATTAAACAGCTCATAACTATGACGTTGGCTAAGCTTAATAAAGATAAAGTGACTGGAGAAACGGTTAGGAACATTAACGTTTATTTCACTAAGTAACGTGGCCGAACTTTAACTTAATTAGCTTTATTAAGATACTAACGACATTTACTTAATTAGAAAGATAGCACCAAGAATAAATCTACGTTTCTCAAGTGATGGTGAGACAGAGAGGCAAGCAGGTCGAAACCCAAATTCCTAAGAACAAAGCCAATAACTGATGGATCGCTCAGAATAAGCACCTACTTTGACTCGACATGATGTTATTAAACAATCAGCAACAGACAAAGTAGAGTTTGTGAAGAAAGAAATAACAGAAAAGTTTGCCACGCATTAAAAATGGTCTCTTAAATTAGTAAGCAAGCAAACTTCACGATATTAAAAACACAGTGCACAAAGAGAAAACTGTGAACCCCGCGAACCAAACCAGATATTTGGAAGGAACAACACGCAAGAAACTAGAAAGACGCTTTCTGACGAGAAAATCAATTGCTAATCACAAAAACCAAAATTATATCAACACACAGAAAAATGCGATAAATATAAATTACAACTAAATAAATTTAAACATTTTTATAATTTTTTACGCTTTAAAACCATGTAATGTATAATTGCTAAACTCGACTTTATAAATTTAAAGATAATTTCTAATTTAATTGTAATAGTGTTGCTAAATTAGGGGAACTGCAATTAGGAGATCTAAAGGTACGTACGATAGGAGGACATCGAATGTACATAGTACAAGCGACGACTGGCAAACATAAGATAAGCAAGGGTTGAGTACCTGATATATAACATCAATCTTCTTTTTATATTGCAGTTTATTTAAATTTTTGAAAATTGAGCTGAACTCTATGACTTTACAAAGACTAGACATTTCATTGACGTAGCATCCCGTCTGGATATAGCATCAAGAATTTGGATACGGACCATATGAATACGACTAAAAACGTTTTTAGTTACTTCAACGTAACCTTACATAAGTTTAGGTATGTCTTCCTATCAATTGTATCAAAAGTCTTACGAACTTAATGTACTTTATAGTCAAATTGACTAGAACTTATTTGAAAACCAAGCATTCATACAAAGGCAATTGTATCCGCAATGAGTTACTCTGCCAGATTTACTATTACAGAACCATAATGGGCTTGGTTTCAGCTGTTGTTATTGCAGCATAAAACTTAAAAGTGCAGTAGATAGCAGAAAGTGAATAGAAACTCCATCCACAAACTTAAATTTCTATTAATTGTGCCTGAATGAAAAATGAATGTAAAATAGAACTATTTCGAATTAAGAGAATTTTCGAGCACTACTAAAAATTATTATTAGTAATATTTTAAGAATGCACAAGTTCTCTATGTAGTGGTATTTTGCAATAAACTACATTTAAATGCAAGATGCATCGGGTTTTAGCTAATGCCATAACACTTGGTATAAACAATATATAGAAGCAGAAACTCATATAAAACGTTGTAAATGCATTCTTAGTCTATAGCCACAGATGAAAGCAACGAAAACTAAATTTTTTTAAAAATAAAGACCACATTTTCGTAAACATTATAAAATCCCATGAATAAAGACCGCTTTTTAAGCGTTTGCGAAACCATTTTGGAGAACAAACAATATGATCGGCTTATGCAACCAGTTAATCAAAATGAAACCCAACTTAATTAATCATATTTCATTAACTTAAATTTGGCACTTGTTTTTCTGTAGGAATTCTCGCGACAATTGAACCCTACTAACATCTTTTAATAAGAAAACAAATTCTCTCTCTCCCCCTCTCTGTGATATTAATTCAATATATAGTGTCTAGATTAATTCTTCAAAATTAGTAGCGTGAGAATATGAATTTATATAAAACACAGTTGAATTAGGTATTTTGTTAAGATCAAAAGATGAGATAGCATTAATGTTAGTAGAGTGAGAAGGAATTGAAAGGCCGAAAAAATATTATGAAAAAGACATATTTAAGCCTTGTCGTAAATAATTAATCGAAAATGCCAAATTTCTGCATTCGGTATTTTATTTCCCTTTGAAATAAAATGTCATGACCGTAGCATTGATATTGTATACTTTAACTAAACTATCTTAACTAGAATCTTCATTGAACTATAAGCGCATAAAATAAGCAAAAACCTAAGTGGCATGAGTGATTTTGAGCGTTTTGAACCACAGTTATATAAATTTAATTGACGTCCTCCAACTTGTGAGAATCAATGAAGTACTGAGTAATGTTTGGCTTCTTCTTGAGAAAGAAATCTTCTTACATTTGTTTAGATTTAGTTTCAGAAGATTCAAAGAGCACCATGCAACCAGATTATTCAAGTCACTGTGAAGGTGATGTAATTACGATTCTTCGGAGAAACAAGAAAACAGTTTCACATCATCAGCATACATTAAGATCTGCCTGTAATTAATCACCGTTGGGTGATGATTAATGTATAAACTAAATAAAATGCGACCTAAGTGGCTGCCGTGAGGTACGCCAGACGTCACGAGGAATTCATCCGAGGTGATGAAGTTCAACAAAACACTGAATTATCTATTGTGCAGATAAGAGCCTGTCCATTTTACTAAATAGAAAGGAAAGCCAAAGACTTGGAGTTTAAAGATAAATAAGTTATGGTTAACCAACTCAAATGCTTTGCTTAAATCAGTATATATTACATCAGTGCAAAAGCCACTAGAAAACGCTTTGAAAACATTACAAATAAATTCCAACAAATTGGCGACCGTAGATCTTTCTTTCCGAAAGCCATGCTTGTGTGGAGAAATATACGAATTAATGCAAAGGCCAAATGCTGAGTCACAATTCGCTCGAACAATTTAGGCAAGACACTCAACTTGGCAATGCCTCTATAGTTCTGTATAAATTGTCTACTTCCACTTTGTGAATAGGAGTAAGGAAACTAGTCTTCCAGTGAAAGCACCTAAATTCAAGGACTGGTTAAAAATCTTTGACATAACATCGCATTGCTCGCCAGCACAAAATATAAGTACACATGATGGAATTCCATCAGGTCCATATGCACAACTATATTTTGGAGAGCTCAACTCTTCAAAAACTTTATTTTCAGAAATAACCAAATTAGGAATTGAAACCAAATTAGTAATCGGATATGGATAGTTTGCTGATAAATCGAAATTAGCAGTCGAAAAGTTTTGTCGGACGTATTTCGCAAAGAGATTTGAGGTTTGAATATCATCCAAGGACTCAGATCCATTAAAAGAAACTTACGAAGGATTAGCAAAAAAAGGGGATTTAGCAAACTGAAGGTATCTGCAATAATATTGGTGGTTGAGGAAACTAAATCTATGCGTTGCCACTGAGTAAGCAAAATAGTCAATAGAAGAAGCACTTTTCGAAAATTTTTTGAAAAGCTTGTTTTGCCTATTGTTTTGACATTTACTTATCTTATTAACCCACGATTAATAAGTAAGAAAGCAAATTTAATAAATAGTTATACAACTATAAGTTGCAGGTAAGAAAAAAGCAAACAACAGAAGATAACTAGAAACTGTTCAGTTAGTAACAAGAAACCGCTAATAAATAAAGTTGAACTATTACAAGTAATTAATTGTGTTTTTACTACAAAAGAGAAACAGAATATTAATTATGTAACTTTTGCTTTACCTTTCGCATCGGCGATGTAAATTGAAAGACTTTTGAGTTGCATCAGATAGGATTTTCGTCTTTCGATATTTTTTTCGTCAAATTAAGGGGAAATAAGCGACAAATTCGACGTTTGTTTAAAAATAGTCAACATGATACGGTCAATAAGAAAATTAAAAAAAAAAATTAAAGAATGTAAATAATGAGTTACTGTACAGCAAGCAAAGTAGTTGATGAAGTGTGTGCACGCACGGTTAAGCAAAATTACAATCAATTTAACATCAACTAAAAAAACAACATATAGCTACATTGTGGTCATTTGCATAAATTCATTCAGTTCAGTTATCGTCAATGGTACTTACAGACCGATTACTATTATTAATAATTACTCATTATAAGGTATTCATCCTATGATTAAAGGACAAAAAGTGATGAAAAGACTCTGGGCTTTTGCATCTTTTTATTTTCATTTTGTATATTAACGTATGAGTCTACCTATGAAAAAAGCATAATATTTTAAAATAGATTGCAAACCAGAACTTTGTTTTGTATCATATTCTAAAAACTA
The DNA here is from genome assembly GCF_014805625.2 of Glossina fuscipes. Classification (NCBI taxonomy): domain Eukaryota; kingdom Metazoa; phylum Arthropoda; class Insecta; order Diptera; family Glossinidae; genus Glossina; species Glossina fuscipes. Next base: position 491,589 of record NW_023998449.1, on the reverse strand, counting down.
CTTCGTTGATAATGTTTTTATAAAAGGAGCTTTATATTTTCAAATTTGTTGTTGGCAAAACTTAAACCTTAATCATTTGAAAAAAAATTGTTCTTACGATCAATCTTTTGTAAGGAACTTTTTGGAATTTGTTTTGTGCTCCTTTTACAGCCGTTCTCTGTTATAAACACTACTCTGAACAACCATTACTAACGCAAACTAGAGCTGTTCTGCTTTCGCCTGATTTGAAACAAATGAAAGAGGGTGTCTCGCAGATGTTATAAATACATAAACCAAAAAGCTTGAACCCCGAAAAAGAAAAGTGGCTTTCGCCATTAGTATTCAAATTTAAAAAATCACGTGGGTAACAAGATGATATGAGAAAATTAGCCACAAAAGATGAAAAGGTCAATCACAATTAGTAAGAGCTCAATCCTAACATCTAACTAATTAAAAAATATATATTGGCAAATAGCTAAATGAGCCAAGTCTGGTTAGTGATTTCTAAGTAAACTATATTATAAATAAACTTATACAAATACCGTAAATGCGCTCTAAATGGTTGTAAGATTTAAAGATAACCATTAAAGCAGCATTATGCGAGCGTAAAAAGGAGTTTAAAATTAATTTTGTGTCGCGAATCAGATGTTTTGTACAATTAAAATGATTAGTAAATCTGGTCATAACGTCAGTTGCACGGAAGTTCACCCGTCTCTCACGGACGTAAAGAGGTGGATATAATCTAATTTAATGTAAAATTTTTGTATGTAAAAGGTAAATTTCTGGCACTATGTTGACGATATCTATGCTAGAGCAATTAAAAACAATCAAGAAAAATTTATAGCCCCTTCAGAAATATCAACGTTTCCCATTATGCCTTCGTGTATTAACATTCTGTTCTCGCTCAAAGCTATGAGGTTTACTCAAAGTGCTTTGTGATTACGAAGGGATCGTTATACGGCGATCATTATTCTTTTATAGATAGGTTTGTTCCGTTGAATAGACAATCTTTAAAACATATTGCTTGCTTGAACAAATCCAATAAATTTTATAGAAGAATTTTACTGGTTTTTTTAAACTCTTGAAATAATAAACTCAATTAAAATTAAAAAAAAAAGACAGCCGAGCACGTCAATTTAACCCATTTGAACCCTTTTTAGCTTCAAAAAAAGATTTAAAAAAATTTTTGTAGGAAGAGTTCTTTAAACACCTATGAATAAAACTATAAAAAACTCTTTCTCAGTAGCACTTTCCGGAGATAACCATTACATTACATTACATATAGCCACTTTCACTAAAGTGAGTCAACTAGAGGTATTTCTTTATGGGAAAGTGACAATCGCAAAAATAAAGAAAAAAAGATGAAATTTAGTACATTTTCGTGAAAAATTTTATCTTTGGGTATATATTTTTGTGGTGACCTTAACCTCGTTGAATAATTACGCTAAAATTAAGTAAAAATTTTAGATTAGGCCACGATCTAATAACATGGAAATAACATGGGAATGGATCGAAAAAGTGATTCGATCTAAACCATTTTCTACAGCGTTTCTCCTTGACCAAACAGCACGTCAAGGCGACATGTAAGTTCAACACAAGAATACAAGGCGGATAGCCAGGTAGACGGACGGGCATTTTACTCAGAATCATGTTTTGAAATAAAAAGTCTGTTTTATTTACGCATATGACATCAAAAGAAGAACAGCACCAAGAACGGTCCGATAAGCTTACACCTATTAAATTGCTTTATTTGTGTATTGGCCGCTAATTAAAATTATTCATCGCGAAATTATTACTTAATATATTTTAAAAATGTCGGCAAAAACTATGATGTTAAAACAACCTCATAAAGAACGGTGAAAAAGTAAAAGCGATTTCTTTGAATACAAGTAAGAACGACTAATGTGCCATAAGTCGTCTTTTAGCCGCGGGTATCCGGAATCAACTCAACATATGTTATAATCACAGCCAATCTGGGGAAGTAAAATAAATTTTTCCACCTATCCTTACAAAATTCATCAAGGATATAAGCTTTCCGTTAAGTTGATATACTCTGTGACCCTCCAAAGGCGAACAATTTAAATTCAAAGTCAAAACTTAGTATAGCACATATATTATTTACTCTATTCGATAAAACTAAACAAATGATGTAGCATCTCATAATAACCCTAATTGTTAATAGCACAATAACTGAGAGATTAAGACGTTTATCGATAAAAAATTTACATAAATCTTTTTGCAGTCATGTGACCGCGTCCTCTTTGCAAGGGGTTTTCATTGAGATGTCAACTACCAATCATTTGGCAGCTTAGAAAATATGCGATATTTCTCATTCAATTAAAACTGAGGAAATAATCTACTATTATTATTATTGGGTAACAATTTTTCCAAATCACAAATCATCAGTGTTGTTTGGAGTGTTTTGTTTTTGTTCAATTCAACAATATTTCCGGACATATTGGGGTTCGACTGAATAATGAGTGAAAATTTAGTTTAGCAATCTGCTGAAAATATGAAAAACGGTAACTGCTAAGAATGTGAAAGAAATATGAAGATACTCTTTTCCTAATCTAAAACTGATCCGAAAAATAAACACTCAAAAATGAATTTAAGATCAAGTTAACAAGGCAAGTTTTAGGTGCGTCGATATCACACGGGACTTAGATTAGGCATAAAGCTTACTTACGGCGGCACTGGCTTAAAAACGCTCAAGAATTATATTTAGTGGTTCTTACTTTGAATAATTTCTAAGGAGAAAAACCTTGTTGCTAATTTTTAACATCTTTTTCTGATCAATTGTGTAAAAAAATTTCTCTCCAGTATCTATAGTTACCATTCTTAAGTTTCTTTGTAAAATAATTTCAGTTCTTGTTTTAAATCGAAAGATCTAACAGTTTGATTTCTTTATAAATATTAGCAATTTAGTACCATTATACTTTGTACCATTTTTATCACTCATTATAGATTTAAGGAATTTTGCAGCATTTTTTTTTATGCGTATATACGTACATATTCCACACATCTACGCAAACGTCTAAACAGAATTACTTCATGGACATGTCACCCTCGCGTGAAAGAGAAAGATAGAAAACCAAAAATAAGTAATAGTACAAATCAGGTTGTGGCAATAAAATATTAGGGAAAAAACTAATAATAATAATTTTCAAAATCATAGGTATATGATTAAATGAAGGATTAAACAAAATTAAGAAAGAAAGTTAAAAGCTGTTTTATAGCCGCGCTGCTTTTAGTTAAACTCGAGCGTGTAAAACACATAAGCAATAATCTTTGAAAATCGATGGAATGGATTAAAGAAAAGAAGTAACGACGGGAACACGCCATATAAAAATCCGTAACGTGATTGTAATGCGCGAAAAATTTCATCAACATATTTTTTTGTTGTCATATACATATCCCTTTAAGATGTGCTTACAGATTAGTTCGAACGTTTCTTAAATTTGGTGTTTATATATTTCAACCCATATTTTAAAAGGTAACAGAATTTTAATAATAATTTTATTTTCATTTTATAGTAATTTCATATTTTTTACGTTCCGAAATATATTTTATATATATTTTTGCCCAAAATAGAAAAAGAAACATTCCAAGGCCACACTTGCAAGCTTCAACTTTAAAATCGTTGTTTCCTTGTTTGTTCATTTAACGGTTGCTGGAAATATTCCACTTAACATTTTCACTTTCGGTTACAATTTGTTTCAAAATATTTAAAATCTTTATTTTTAAATTCATTGGTAAATTTTGAATATTTTTTAATATTTTCAATGATTTATTTATTTTTTTGCTTTCATTTCATCTCATTATTAATCACACCTCGCGCCTTTGCCAACCACCAACATACTGTTAAAGAGGCTGGTTTGATTGTTTTGCATCTTCACTTTGACAGTGCTAGTCGGTCATGCACACTCGAATACTCAAAAAATGGCAATAACATTATACTGTTGGCTTTTATTGTTTTTAATGAGTGTTGTACTTAATATCGTCAATTTTGTTTCTGCTTCGTTTTTTTTTATCAGCCTTGCACTCCTGTTAGTATGTTATGTTCTTGGCTTGCAGACGAAAATATTTTTATATTCTCTTTTACTCTCTGATTAAACTCTCTCCGTTCTCCGCTGTTATGTTAAATTTATATCAATTTTGCAATGGAGAGCGCAAGAACATAGTTTTTATTTTTTATGCTTCTGAGTGAACGATTTGTGTAGAAGAATTGAGGAATTTCTCCAGCGAGCATTTTCTTACTGAATATTTCTTTAAACATAACGTGTAATGTTGCATATTTTTGATACATTTATATAAAAAAGATTATATATTATATTTCAAGCACTTATATAAGTTATATATAGAAGGAATTATCATTTTATTTTTGAAAATAGGGTAAAATCGAATGCCACGCCTATAAAAATTGTATAAAACTATTGAGGAGACGTACAAGGGGAGATGAATGCATATTTTTGATACATTTGTATAAAAAAGATTATATATTATATTTCAAACACTTGTATAAGTTATATATGGAAAGAATTATCATTTTATTTTTGAAAATAGGGTAAAATCGAATACCACGCCTACAAAAATTGTATAAAACTATTGAGGAGACGTACAAGGGGTGATGAATGCATATTTTTGATACATTTATATAAAAAAGATTATATATTATATTTCAAGCACTTGTATAAGTTATATATGGAAAGAATTATCATTTTATTTTTGAAAATAGGGTAAAATCGAATGCCACGCCTATAAAAATTGTATAAAACTATTGAGGAGACGTACAAGGGGAGATGAATGCATATTAACCAAAACCACGCTATTTTTTTTTTTCGACAATTTTTTTTGAACTATGAATATCTGTTGAAAAGAGATCGGCAATTTTCGGTCTTTATATATTACATTACTGCACTTTTTTAAGTAAAGCAAACTGGAAAATTGCCCACGTTTTATGTGATTTTAAGTGGTTTGAAGTGAAGGACTTTAGTATGAAAAGATATGATTATGATGGTCTAATCAAAGCCTTTGGTATGAAAGCATATGAGTTTGACGGTGTAATCAAAGCGTTTGGTATGAAACGGCCTAAGTATGATTTAGAGACTTTGATATGAAACGGCGTGAGTATGATGGTACAATCAAAGAGTGTGGTATGAAAAGACTTGGGTATGATGGTACAATCAAAGACATTGGTATGAAAAGACTTGGATATGATTATGATGGTATCATAAGACTTGAGCATGACGGTGTAAACAAAAACCTCGGTATGAAAACACATAAGTATGATTTAAAGACTTCGGTATGAAAAGACTAAAGTATGACCATCAGCATGTATGATGGTATGATGGTATGGGTAGTATCATGAAAAGAATCTGATGTCTTGTGTTTTTTTGCGAATTGGATTAAATCAATGCTGCTTTTGCGTAAATGCGCGTCAGCCACATTAAAAACTTTCCTCCACATTAAGACTATTGAAAAATATTAGCTTCAGATTTCCAATTCTTTATATCAACTCAAATTTGTTCTTACAATTCTAATTCTAAATTCAATATTGGTCACACATCAGTCACATCGCATGTATTTATTTTCGTTTTTGCGTTTTATAAAAAGCTTCGTACGAATCGAATATAAAAAGCGTAAGAAGAAGAACACTTAACTAACACAATTGATATAAAATAGCTGAAATAGTCTAGTCTACTTTAAGCTCCCAGTCGGGAAGCATGTATTTTCCGCGTTTTTACGATAACATTACGTATTGTAAAGAAAGCTGACAACATAAACAATGCAAATAAATTGAATACCAAAGGAAATGAAAAAATGTTATTTTAAATACTTAATACAACTGAAATCATGAACATAACTATGTCAAGATTACATTAAATTTGTTTAATAAAAAAATATTACAACTTTTGGATTATTTTCGCACTTCCAAACAATAAATCAACATCCATAGAATTGTAAAAAAAAAGAAAGTTAAGCAACATACGGCCTGCTTAACAAAAACACGTCAAGGTATTAAACAAAAGTTAGAACAAGTTTGTGAATTTAACATCGTCTCTTTGTTGGAATAATTAGCAATGGAGCTAAGGAATCTGGAAGAATCTCAACATCTATGCCCACAAGGCGAAGTGATAATTAGTAATGGTGGCGATCGAGCGCTGCCAAAAATCAGGGATTGTTCAAAGGTGAGGATATTTCCCCCTTAACAGGCTCAGTACTTTTTAGATTATATACTCATATAAATATATTTATGGGGATAATACACCAGCTAGCAGTCACGCAAGATAAAATTATCTACGACATAGGAGAAAGCAAATTACATTTGATTTTTTTATCAACAATCACTTTTTTTTTATTTTTTTTTATATCAATCTAAATGACCTTTGCTCAGTGTTATTAAATAGGTTTTGTTTTATTCATATATATGACGACTTATGTTATCCCTTTTAAAGGTGACATTGTTAGTTTAATAAAATACACGCAAAAAGTAGTAAACTTGTTGAGAGGAGAAGGCACGCAGAACAGATTAATTATTTTTATACCCATCAACGAAGGATGAAGGGTATATTCATTTTGTCAAAACGTTGGCGACGCCAAGAAGAAAGTATCGGAGACCCCACAAAGAATGTATATTCTTGATCAGCATCAAATCCTAAACCGATTTAAGCATGTCCGTCTGTCTGTCTGTGTAATGCCTGTTCTAAAGATTCGCTTGACTGTAACAATAAAGCAATCGTCTTTAAATTTCCACAAACATTGGAATTTCTTGCGCGCAGATTTATATTGAAAATGAAATCAATGGAGGGACACGCCGACAGACCATGTGAACTGAGAACACCTTTGTTTTCCAAGAAGAAATAAAAATTGGTTGTTTGCTCGTTACTCATAAACTACAGCAGATAACTGTACAAAAATTTGAATGCATATTCTTTGGGCGATGATGTGGCACCTATAGATGAGAAAAATTGACCGCGCCCACCCAATACTATAGTGTATCATATAAGGCGCGTGAACAATCTGCAAAAACCCCATAAAGTACATAAATTCTTGGCCACTTTCCAATTTGAAATGCATATAAACATGTCCGTCGGTTCATCCGTCCATCCGTCCGTCCATCCGTCCGTCTGCGTAACTTTTGTGATACACATTCTCCCGTTACCGAAAGTGAAGACATTACCTACAAATTTGCAAAAAATTTGGAAGTGACTTAAACTTTTTCAAGGGCATCTCTACAATGCCTATGTGAAAAACTTTTATTTTGAAAATAGTACAAATCAGATGCGCCCACTCTATATTATAAAGCATGAAAGTTTAATTCTTTAATTTCTCTTTTGTCTTTTTTTAGGATAACGAAGGCGGGTATAAAAGATCTGATCATGACCGAATATAATTATTTTATTTGTTTGCTCTCATATAATAGAAATAATATTTTTTTTAAAAAAGACTTCAAATTAGTTTTGTAAATTAAGTGATTCAGAATAATTCAATTAATGGTTGTTTTATAGAGAAGGGAGATAGTTTCAAAGGATGCGGAGTTTCGTTGAAGGTTATACTAACGTCAGTACCGAATGTGCAGTAAACATCGGGGTGAAGCCAAAGCAGGCGAACACAACTACGATTTCATAGAACCGATGCAAATAGAACTTTATGTTTGGATCAAAGTAGTGCTTTTTCAGAAGCATTAATCCAAATGATCACATTTTAGTTATTATGGATATCAAAAACACATCTACTAACTAAGTTCTTCCAACGCTAAACGAGTTCTTCGGGTTTCTTCGGGATATGCGTATTGTAATGCATCGATTGTACATCCACTTAAAGTGTGTCCCAGTTTTAACACATGGTAAAAATGGTAAAATAAAAGACAACAAAATATGACACACTTTAAAACCCCTCCGATAATCCAATTATGCTATGCGATGACATTTTTATTGAATTCTGCATAATTTCAGAAGATTTTTTTTTGAAATGCCCAGTAAGAGCCGGCAAGCTCTTTTGGTCTTAGAGTTTAGTTGTGCAGAAGGGATCGAACCCCAAGAATGGATTTCAGTAAGTTAGATAGTTGGAAATATTATTTGATAATTTTGTCTATTTGTTTGATAATTTGAGCAGTAGAAGAAAGTTTCGGGTGTAGAAACAAGCCTAAAAAATCAAACGTTTTGATAAAGGGTATAGTAGAACCAGATATGAGAAATGAAACAACAGGGTCTTCTTTTTTTAAAAAACCACTCACTTAGGCTTATCAAGTGAAAGTGTAAGTTGGAGAGGTTCAACACGAGCGAAGGTAATATCAATGGCGGATTGTAAAGTATGTGTGCACAACCCTGACTAGAATTAGAACTAGAAATGACAAGGACTGCTCATGTCAATTAAAAATATATACTATATTAAAAAGGGTATTTAAAAATTAACTCTTATTCGCGACAAAACCGACGATTGATAAAAGTCGGTTCTTTTTTTCATGAATTAACAAACTAAGCAACTATTGATGAGACAGTGACCTACGCGTGTATCATACATTTAGCTAAATGCATACGTCGATTACGAGTCACTTAAGAGATTTACGAATTTACTGAGGAGGAAATGTGCCATTCTGATGTTTAATGTTTGCTATTGTTTTGAGTTCAGCTAATTATGGAAGAAATAATCGGCAAACATTCATAATAAAAGTACATTAAAACATAACAAATTTATTGGTATCATTGTCATTATTTAATGAGGACAAAATATTACATAATAGAATTTTATCGTTCATTTCTTCTATAATTTCCGACACAACATTCGAAAGCGTACTCTGCGCTACGTTCACGGAAACGTCATTACTGGCCAACCATTGTTATCCCCCAAAACCCAACAGCTCCCAAGTCATGGCTAAAGGGATCACCAGCGGTAAGTATTCCAATTTTTTGTAATACCTATTTGAAAACTGATTTTGAAACTCGCAAGGTTTTCAGAAATATTAGTTTGTGGAAAAAGAAATCCATTATTTTTATATGAATTTCAGGACTTTATTTAACATGCTTCGGATTGTCCGATTTGGGTCAAATATGCACCGTTTTGTTGTGTGATTTGTTGCCATTTTAAAGGTAACTTCAAAATGCCTCCGTCATAGAAGTCCTGGTCTCTATTTGCAAAAAACTCTAATAGTCGATTTTCACAATCCTCCCTAGATTCCAATTTTTTATCATTTAAATCGCGCTTCACATTTTTAACATATACGACAGAAACTTTACGCCTTCCATTTCGATAACTTATACAAGACCATTATTAACTGGTATGTACGTAATAAAAAAAACCGAATGCAACTTTGTTTAGCAATTTTGCACAAATGAGCTAAAATTCCTATTATGACTACTTCAATCGCTTAACGCGAAAGTTGATTTGTCATTGGACGTTTGAAATTCGTGAAATTCGGTAGATTTTGTAGGTTTTTCATTGAATATTAACCTTACAAAACCTTTATAAACTAGATCAAGGATAGACTTCTTGATCATATACTACTACTTATTCATAATGTTCTACTATACATTTTTTTATACCCACCACGGAAAGATGTAGCAAAATTTAATTCTTTCTCAAAACGTTTATAACGCGGAAAAACAGGCTTCGAAGCCCCGTAAGGTATATAAATTTTTCGCCAGCCACATTCAGAATGCACCTAAGCTTATCCGTCTGTTCCTTTGTGCATCTGTACGTCTGCCCAAGTGCGTCGTGCCTCTGGAAAACACTTTCCTGTTCAGGATATCGCCAACAAATTTGCAAAAAAAATTGAAACGGTCAAAGGAGACCAATGATGCGCTTTTTGCTCATTAATAATAAAGTAAGTTACAGAACGTTACAGAGCATGGAAATTTAGTCTTTACGCCATTTCTTAGTCCTTTTAGGAAAACGGTGGTGGGTGTGGAGATTCGGTTATATATAACGTTCCTACTATTTCTTTTCCCAAAGTACGTTCATAGTATACTGCTTCCATCATTTGACATTGGTGTTTCTTTGTTTACCATTTATTGCTTTTTTATTGTCATATTTAATTCAAAATGTTAATCATACCCGGGATATATCATTTGTGTTTCCATCATTAGTTCTGCGTAATAGATGCTTACGTATATTTTGGTCAGCGACATCTATTGGTGAAAATGATGAAGTAATTCGAACTATCAATGTACAGAACGGTTAAATTCGATTATTCTGACCTTTCACTACAAAAAATAACAGTTCTCACGGCTACTACGGACACTAACTATGGACCGCTCGAAATTGCATTGTCGACATTCATTACTTTTCTTGTTTTATTTGAAAAAATTTGCTGCGGAAACAACCAAAAAAACAACTTAAAACTGTTATGATGATGTTGCTTTATGATTTCCCAATTGTCGATTTTAATTTCAAAGTTTTAAAAATGATAAACAACGTCCTTAAGAACCAAAAAAGTTCGAAGGCAATGAATTGGAAGGCTTATTGGACAAAAACCCCGCTAAAATTCTCAAAAGTCTTTCAAAGAGCTTAGCACTTGATAAATCAATTGTTTCTAGTCGTTTACATGTGATGAGAAAGGTCCAAAAGTTTTAAAAATGGCTAACATAAAGTTGACATAAAATGAAATTGCGAATCCTATTCGTAATGTGATTGGCGTTGACAAGTGGATCTATCACGACTTTCCTAAGCGAAAAAAGTTGTGGGTTTACCCAGGAAGCCATCAAGATTGACACAAAGTTTTGCTGTGCATACGGTGGGATCAACAAGAATGAAACTGATACCGCAGATGTCTACCGGCGTCAATTGAATCAATTGAACAATGTCTTGCTGCAAGAAAGACGACACCCTTTTGCATGACAATTCTCGGCCACACATTGCAAGTGTTGTCAAAGATAAACTATTACAGCTTAAACGGGATGTTCTGCCGCATCGGGCGTCCTAACTTTTATTCTCCATTTGATTTTTCTCCTCTCTTAGCTGAATCTTACGTTTGCTTTGATCCTTATGACCTGAATGCCTTAGTGAACATAGATTGTAATAAAGTAAGCCAGTTGTATTAATCGAAACCCAATCATATATTATTTTATTTATTTATTTATTTACTTTTATTTTGCCATTTATACATGAAATTACACTAATTGTTTTAAATCCAGCGTACAAAAAAAAGAAAGGAAAAAAGAAGAATAATAATGAGAAAGTAAGTTAAAAATAGATTAAAAAGTTAAAATAATAATTTTTGTAAAAATAAATAAAAAGCGAGAAAGAAAAAATAAAAAAAAGCATGTACACAGCTAGCGCAAAGCACACCCGCAACAAGAACAGATCCAAGTTGTAAGTGAACCATTGCAAACATGCATAAGTTGAATATATTATTTTAAATAAAAAAGTAAGGCGGCATGTTAGTTTAAGTACGACATAGGTAAATCGCGCATATTAAGCAAAGCTGCTTTAATGGACTTCAAAGAGTCCAATAATGAGAATAAGTGCTAGATATCTTTAAGGTTTCTGTAAACAACTTTGAGCGGGTTAAACAGTTCATATTTGTATTTACATTGGCTAAGTTTAATCAAGATAAAGTGTCTAGAAAAACGGGTAGGAACATTAAAGCTTATCTCACCGATTAATGTGGGCGAATCGACAGTACCATCTAATACATTGATTAAGAAGGAAACCCCAAGAACGTTTCTCAAGTGACGGTAAGGACAATAGAAGCAGCCTATTTTCATAGAGGGAAAAAGAGACAATCGGGTCCCAACCCACATTCCTAAGGGCAAAAAGTAAGAATTGCTTTTGAACAGATTCCTCTTCGTAATGTTAAGATCATCAAGCTCTTTGGACCATCTCTTTATAAAACCAAGCTTTGGTTAAAGAGAGCTCAATATGCAAGTTAAAACGTAATCTATGGTCAAGTAGAACGGCTGAATCTGTGAACGAACCGACGTCGTCCAACTTGTGCGAATCAATGAAATACTGAGTAATGATTGACGTCCTTCTTGAGAAAGAAATCTTCTTATATTTATTTAAATTTAGTTTCTGAAGATTCATCGAAAACAGTTTCACATCATCAGGATACATTAAAATCTGCCTGTAATTAATCACCGATAGGAGATCATTCATGTATAAATTAAATAAAATGCGACCTAAGTGGCTGTCGTGAGGTACGCCAGACGTCACGGGGAATTCATCCGAGGTGATGAAGTTCAACAAAACACTGAATGATCTAATGTGCAGATAAGAGCCTATCCATTTTATTAAATAGAAAGGGAGGCCAAAGACTTGGAGTTTAAAGATAAATAAGTTATGGTTAACCAAATCAAATGCTTTGCTTAAATCGGTATATATTATATCAGTGCGAAAGCCACTAGAAAATGCTTTGAAAACATTACAAATAAATTCTAACAAATTGGTGACCTCCAGACGAACTTTGGACTTTTTCTTCGTTACGATTCCTCTCTTATGTGAGAGTTATTAACTTCTACACAGACATCCATACAAAGGTGTTACAAATGCTTCGGCAACTTCTCAGACTCAATTTCCAGACAGTAGATAAGAACGATGGAAGATAAAATGGGGATGGCCTCTGATCTTCGGTCTCAGAATCTCACAAGATCTGTCCCAGGCATCTGTTCCCACTGATAATAAGCCGCTGAATCAAAATCTTCTTCATATTGCCGTATCTATTGCCACCTAATGGACAAAGAATAATGTCAAATACGGAAAGAATCAATTCCACTAATAAAGCCCTAACGATGTGTGCATATTTGGTTTAACCTTGCACGGCCTTTTTCGTAGCAAATTGCATCTTGGTACGAATAAGCCACGCTTCTAGAAAGCTTGTCGAAACCTGTGGAACCCTTGCCGGCGCAGTAGAAATTTCCATATCGGATTGCCTATTACCACCATTGGAATGATTGCAATGTGCAGTCTGCGAACTGATGATTCAGTGGTTCATTTGTAAACAACGGCAGAATCGCCGGTTTGTAACAAACAAATATTTTATTTAAGATAATCCATTGTGTATTTGCCACAATAGAACAAAAACATCTAAGAACATTATATTCGGGCAATGGCAATTCTTATTTTTGTTACAGAACACGCAAATTATATTTTTTACATAAAGGCATATTTTTCAAGTGTGTATTTATGAGGAAACGGGACAAAACGCAGCCTTATATTTGCATAAAGTTTTCGTTATATGAGAGGGTGTCCAAAAATTGCCCCAGCCAATCCAATGTTAAGAATTGCGACCTGGAGCATGAACACAAAATTACGTGGACAGACATCAGAACAGGTTTAGATTAATTCAGCTTACGATTCTAAATCGATCACTGTAATAAAAGGTGTGTCTACCTTAAAGCCTTTTACTTGCGCTAAGTTAATATCTCTGTACCACAAGTGGTGTATGGTATCATTAATAGCTCATCTTCAGTAAATGTTAAACAAAAGAAATTAAATGTATTATTTTAAAAATAACTTCAAATTTCAAATAACAAACCATAGTGTACCAAGTGCTTATAAAAACTCAGCGAATTTATTTGTTTCCGTGAACATCGCGAAAATTTTTGAAGAGGGAATTCTAATAAAAAAGGACATAAAACGTGAATTGATTGATTCATCTAATACTAAATTTATAGATAACTTTAAAATCAAAATCTCTTTACGCCACAATAAATGCATCTACTTATATTACTTCTCGGCAATGATATCATAAAGCGTGCATTCAAATCGCATATTTACAAACTAACTCGTCATCATAATCAATTAATAGTAATTTAAGCTGATGGTCAAATGATTAAAATAGTCAACAATGAACCCGAATATACCTAAAATTAAGAATAATCCAATAAAAATAAGTACCTTATCCATCTAATTTAAAGAGGGGCCTGTGTTGTTAAAGGGATAATGATGCTCATATTCAAATGATGGATTGTAATGAGGCAAATCGAGAAAGAATTGAAAGCAAGAATGGAAATCAATTTTGGAATTCCATGCAGCACTCTTGAAGAAAGGCACATAGTGCCGATTTTAAAATAAAACTAGTAAAAACGTTATAGTCGGGCGATGCCGAATACAAAGTTACTTATTATTTTCAAGCAAAGCCTTACTTTCCATGAAACCACACATATTGCTTATTGCAGTAAGCCTTATATGCTGTGGTATCTGACGTCATTTGATTGAAAAAATTGCTACAGCCGGTGTAACAAACATCCGTCCAAACTTAATATACATTGTACCAAAAATGATGTAAGGTATAATTAGACAATAAACCAAAAATTTTACATTACAATTGTACTTACGGCTAGGTCCCACCTGTGGACATCAAGCCTTTTTTTGCAAAACTTCAAATTGGTGTGCCAAATACATATAATTCTTCCTCGCCACCGTCGGCCGCTCCTAAATTTATCATCTTGACAGTTCTCTTCAGTCAACTTTCTTTTTGCCTTGTATTTTTGTTGCAGTGCCTTCATTCGCCTTTTTTCTGCTAAAAGCGCCTAGTATTTCATTTCATTTTATTTCATCGAAAATTTTACATAATGTTGTTTTTATATACGTTTATATAATTTTGTTTTTCATTGTATCATTGCAAATAAACAAGCGTCAAATTTGCGAATGCCATATGTAATTGTCAACAAATTGATTTTAAAGATGCTGTAAGGATTAATACCCGCTTGAAAAAACAGTAAAGGATATCAGGTGAGTAAGTTAGTGCATTTATTAAATTGACGAAGCTGACAATTATTTCTTAAACAAGTCTGTCTCTTTTTGTGTTCGAATGCGTTTAGCTTGACCCCGCAATGATGATGAGGACTCTCCTAACATTGATTATATACATTGATGGTTTACCGGTGACCATATTTAAAAATTGAAAATCTTGAATCTAAGGATAATTACGATTGAAACGAGCGTTTATTCTAATGGACAAAAACGACTTTAAATAAGAAATTCAATGCTCTGCAAGATTCTTGGCAATGTGTTGTATCTTCTGTCGGGTGTTTATAAACACTTCCAATTTCGACTTTTTTTATATATCAGACGTATTAAGAAAATTGCTAAATATAATATCGTCTTTTCACGTTCACGTGGTGTGAATATTTACACTTCGAGGCTGCAATTGATGATGAGGAGACGAGCAAAATAGATATAACATATCGGATGGAAAGAACTATGGAAAAGTGGAAGACTTCTTTTTATAGAAGAAGGTAAAGGTTTTAAAAGTTTTTCTCGTTACGCCTGTTTGTCAAAAAAAACTTTTTAAATTCTCGGAAAGTTTGTGAACATAAGCTCTTAAAACTAGCATAAATCATTTCAAAGGCTTGTAGCATAAGGAGGAGATCACTGGCTATAGGCTACAATTGGTCATCCTGCTCGCGACATAACTCTATAAAAACGAAAACTTTTTTAAAGAAACACGTATATCTACAAGAAAATCCAATAGCAATCAGAAAATCGATTTTTAATTTAAAGAACAAGCTAAAAGCGTTTTTTATTAATCGGAAACCAAACAACCGACTAATACACACATGGAAGTTCCCAACCAATAGTGACCACGTTCTTGCCGAATAAGAGCAAATTACGAAACGAATGCGAGCGAAATGCTGAGAACTGTCATACTGTAACAACAACAAGTCCACGAATTTTACCAGCAACTTCAATAACAAACTTTCAAGAATTTTAAATAAAAGTAATGAAAAAGTTGCAAAAATGTTGTAGAACAAAATTGTAATTGTTTAATTTTACAATAACTGAATTTAAACCAACGTAATTTAGTTTGATTGAAAATTTTTCCTTCCGAAAACGTGATATATAGACCACTTTAACCACGGTCAAACACAAATAACTTACTACGAAATAGAAGCGACACGCATGGAAAAATTGCACTCATCGATTTAACACAATTCTATTATTCACCACTGCCAAATCCCTTTGATAACACCACTATTCAACCAGATGTTACAGCGGTTGCGCCTGACGTATAAAGTTGCCCGAAAGATCGCCACTTTAAATCCTTTGTGTAGAAACGAATTCACAAAAATTTCCAATAATATTTAGGAAGTACTCTAAGGGAATAAAGTCGCGCCTCTTACGCACGACAACAACAGCCCATAAACATTCCAAAACTTTACAGCAATTATAACAAAATGTGATATGGTAACAAAACTGATGAATAGCAAATGTCTGAAACATAGACAATCCCGTAATCCAGTAGACATAGGCTGGCTAGCTTTGCATGTACAATCACATTTGCGGAAGCAAAGCCACGGAATGTGAAAAGACGTGCAATTTTAAACAAGAGAAAAGAACTAACACGTGAAACTAAAAGAACCCATTATAACGACAGCAGACAGTGAGATTCTTAAGACTAGTTCGCCTCGTCTCTCCGTCCGTGATAAAAACAACCCACAGAATCTTTTTAATTGATAGAGGCGAGGACTTCCAGCGAATTGAATTGCTTACAACAGAAAGAAGTTCGATATTGTTTTAGCTGGAGCTAATAGATGAAACATTAAAACATCAGGGACAAAATGGCATAATAGTAACCTTGGTCTACGCAGAGATTTCGCTTTCATATTTATTATAGTCGATACTCCCAAAGTTATCATTCCAGCTAATTTTTTATGGAAATTCGAACAACTGGTTGATGTTAAACGGAAAGAATTAAATAATCTATTAACAATCATGCCCATGAATGCACTCACTGTTCAATGTGCCTCTCCTCGCCAAAACTTTTCGGAATGGAAAATCGATATACCAAGTTTCTCAAAAATTTCTGAGGTTAACGCAACAACCTGACTATTTCAGTCCACCCAAGCCCGCCATTGTCCACAAAGTGGTTACAAAGGCCCACTTTTAATCCACTCAAACATAGTATAGGCCAGGCAGAATTTGAATTTTCAGTCACATCCAGTATTTGCAAACCGTCTCATTCATCAACGTTGTCACCTCTACATCTGGTAGCGAAGAATGCTCTTAATGGTTGTCGTTCTTGCGGTGCTTAATTGTCTTAATTTTCTAATGGCAGAAGAAGGTGTATTTAAAACGGTAATCGTAACGCCTTTCGGAATGTGTAAATTCGTAGGAACGCCTTGTAAACTTACAAATTCTTCGCAAACATTTCAAAGAGTTGCAAATATACACTTAATTGAGACTCCCAAAAAGAAAGAAGGTTATGGGCAGGAACAATAATCTCAGATACAATCGTAGATCACCTAGTTTTTATACACTACAGCAAATAAAGATACAAGATGTACGCCTACCCAATACTAAAGTGTATTACATTTTAATTGTTCAGTTGCTTCAAAAACCCCATAAAGTATGCAAATTCTTGGCCAGTTTCAACTTTGGAATACACTTAAACATGTCCGCCTGTTCGTCCATCTGTCTGTTCGTGCAGCTTTGTGGTGTCCGTGGGAAGCATACTCCCGTTAGTGAAAATGAAGATATTCCTTACAAATTTGCAAAAGAATTTGGAATTGATGAAAATTTTCCAAAGGACACGGCTACAACGCTGCATTACGTACATTAGTACATATATGTGTTCGCCCAGAGTTTTTTGTTTATCATGTGATTTTCTGCGGCTTTTTAGTAGTTTTAAGTTTAACTTGTTGTTTTAAAATGACGGCATCATATCAACACTTTCGGCAGTTAGGAAAGCTAAAAGCCATACGCATATAATGAGGCTAAAAGAGTGTTTGCGGAAAGATAGTTTCAATTCCTAGTGAAAAAGTTTGGAACAAGCATGGGAGGGTATGCAGTGTCATGATGCATAAAACAAGAATTGTCCTCCCACAATTGCAAAACCTTAGTTTCACACAAATAGCGTATAACACTCAAATAGTATATCGTTTTCACAGAGCTAACTAAAGGAATTTATAATGATCCATAACCCGACAACCTAATAATGTTGCTACTTATTGTTAATGTTGCACACTTGCAGGCGATAAGTAGATATATCGCGTTATATGGTGCACATGAACTTTATCAATTATTTTAGCACGAGAATCACTTTGAATAAGCTTTATCAAATGTTTGTCATGTGCATAACACAATATTAACTCTTCAAATGTTTGCAAGGAAAACAAATTTTTGCTGATTGTTGTCGTATCATATGTGTACCAGATATATGCCACTCTTGTAGCACTGCATATTTTTTATCCTGTCTTTCCTGCTTAAAATTTCGTTTTTATTATTACCTTTCTTAACTGCTATAATTTTAACCTTTAGAATCCTAATTTAAAAAAGAAAAATTCTCCATGCGTACTATGCTTCGTTCCTATAAGTTATGCATCTCGTTTTTTCATCAATAATAACAAAATAATAATTCTTTTTGCTTTATTAAAAATAGACATAAAAACACAGCGCCAATCTCTTTGCTATATTTTAGGCTCACTGAACAAAAAATATAAACGTTAAAAATGTTACATATTGTTACTTAAAACTACATCACAATCACGCTTTCCATTCCCACAAACAAGTGTACTCATTTCCATAAAGTGAAATGTAAACAAGTATTGTTATTATTATTATTATTAATTTCGCCAGAGAAATAAATTCTAAGACTAAACTCTTAAAAGCACTAGCATCTAAGGCTATCGGCTTCTAAACAAGTAAAAAAATTATATTCGATGGTGGCCGAAACTTTTAGATTCGTAGAGATGTTCTCAATTTACGCAGTACTGTACGCGTGTCCTTTGATCGATTATAACAACCGAGGGATATGCTTAAGTCGGTTTAAAATTTGATGCTGACCAACTTTGTGGGGTTCTGATGCTTTCTTCTGGGCAATGCAAACGTTTTGACAAAATGACACCATAACCGGCGATCGAAATGTTGCCAATATTTATTTTAGTGATTGGATGCGAAGACGGAAATCACATTTATTTTCCTAAACCTGCACAAACTGACGAACGTTTCGTTAACCGAAAAGGCAAGCATAGTGTAGATGAAATGGTGAGTTAATCTGCATGCATAGATGCTTCACTCCAAGGTTCGTTGCAAGACAATTTATATGAAACAAAATGTTCTGGACCTTCGGGGATATGTTCTTTTATTGGTATGCGATATTACAAGTGGTTTTGTAGAGGGGTGGAAAGGAACCAGAGAGATGACCCCGAAGAACGATTTGACGCGCACGTGGCTAGAGGTTTTCCTTTTCTCGTACTATCGCGGATCACTTAGGCGGTTATGGCTCAATTGAAGCGTTTATGACCGGTTTGATGCACACGTGGTTGGAGATTTTCCCTTGGACTAAAAAAAATGTTCCTCAGTCCTTCAGGGATGACGACTAACAGTTAGCCAGTACATCCCCTATCAGTAGAGTCATAAAAAAAAAGTCACCTTGTCAAATTGTGCGTGCACACTCACCTTAGGCGGCTATGACACAACTGAAAGATTCTGTGTGGTGAGTCGCTCTTTTATAGCCGAAGTCTCGCTCGTTTGTTCCATTACAAACTTGTTCTGTGTGTTTGCATGTGCATTGCGGCACCATACTAGACGTGTTGGTTCGACCTTCGGTCGCAACCTTAGTTGCGACTTGAATGAAATACTTATACATAGCTTAATGCCAACTTAAGTCTATCTTATCCCTATGTTTGATCAAAAGCCTACTCAACATGCATCCAGGTACCAAATCGCGTGATTCATCCACCGTTAGGTACGTGAGTGCTAGCTCGCTATCTCTCCAATAATTTTCTTCGACACGAGTTTTTTTTTCTCTTCTCGCTTCTTATCTTCCCATACGATTGTGTACAATACTTCCCATACGATTCTATAGTGTTATACCATTTATGTAGGGTAAGTTTATTTTTCTGTTTATGTGTGTTTATACATGTTTATACGTGTGTGTTTATATATTTGGCATGTGTGATCCTACCTCTCTATACGTTTTACATGGCCTATACATTTTTATATCTTTGATATATATTTCTACGCTCGTGTATGTTTATACAGTTTATGCGTTGTCACATGATCGTATGTGCTCATACATTTTTATACTGAGGGTTTATCCCTGTGTATATGTTTTGCATGGCCTAACGGCATTTACACATTTTTATATATGTTTTTGCAATCTTTGTGTAATGCTTATGTTACGTAAGTTTTGCATGGCCTAACGGCATTTATACATTTTTATATATTTTTCTACACATTTCTATGCTCGTTAATATTTATACAGTTTATGCGTTGTCACATGATCGTATGTGCTCATACATTTTTATACTGAGGGTTTATCCCTGGGTATATGTTTTGCATGGCCTAACGACGTTTATACATTTTTATATATGTTTTTGCAATCTTTGTGTAATGTGTATGTTACGTAAGTTTTACCGTTTATGCGGTTTCTTACCTTACGCTGGGGCCAGAGGCGAATGATCGTGTGCCCTATCCAGGGGTATTTAGGTTCTCGCGCGGACGGAGGAACTGGACTGAATGTTACCAGGGTCTATGGCTAGACATCTAAGCAGACGGACCTGTTAATAGTAAGGAAGCAAAACGCTTCCATACAGCATATATACATATAAATACTTTATTCGTAAGGTTTGCGACGACGTGAAAATTATGGCAGTAAGCTTTTGATTTCCAGGATTAAGGGAACTTGTTTTCACGCCGAGAAAGAAATAAGAAACAGCATACCGTTCGTAATTTTAAATTCAATTGCATCGAAATGAAAGATTTAAAAAATAAATCCATTTTAAGACGGGGTTTGAAAATTAAAAAGTTGGCTGTTACTTCTTTACAGGTACATTCATATGTTAATGAGGTGATATATTAAACATATGTTAATAAAATATATTATATAAAAAGTAAGAAAATTATATTCGCTCCTGACCGAATCTTTTATACTGATCACAGTGACCATAAAAAGGGAACTAAATTTCCACCATGTAATATCGGGTGCGCGTGGCTGACTTTTTCTATTTTCAGAATAAATATGGAAATTTATACCGTGTGCGCGTTTTACTTTTTGAGGAAGAAACACGGAAAGCGAAGATGTTCACCGTTTTTATTACAGAGACGAGTGGGCGTTGTAGGCGTGTCCTTACTAAAAGTTGGGTAATACTCAAATTTTTGTGAAAAATGTTTAGGCAATATCTTCATTTTTCTGAAAGGAAGATTGTTTACCATAGATTCTATACAGTCTCAGACGATTGACGCTTAGGCTCATTCTGAAGTTAAAACTAGCCTAGAATTTATTTTGGGATTTTTGAAACATGTTGCGGTACGATATAAAGCTTTGAAAAAAAATGGAATAATGACAGTAGACAATTGAGTAGACGTGGTCACTTTTTTATTTATTGATATTTTTTGTTATTGATTGTTTAATTGTAAACAAACGAACGTGAAACATGATCTTTTATGTGCTCGAAACAAATTTCAAATGAAGGAAGTCATACACAAATGACAACCGAATAGTGCTCAAGCCACCCTGTCCAAATGAGAACCAGTTAACGTAACCAGTTTTAAGCCTTTTTGCCAAAAAGTTGTGTGCAAGAGGAAAAGCGAAAGTTTTTATACCTAATGACACCCTTGACAGCGGCATTGTTTTATAAAGACAAAACAACCGGCTTGTTGCTGTTTTTTTTTTTTTTTTTTAAGAAAAAACCACAAGAAAAGGACTTACCTTAAAAAAGCAAAACGAACTAAGCAATTAATAATAAACCAATTATGAAAAAGTGAAGTACAAAAATCATTTTTGAAAAATATCATGTTTGAATTATTACAGAAATGGCAGAGGAGAAATTTTCAAGTTTTCACGACCGCTAAAACAACTATGTAAGGTTTAACGAGTGCCTTGAACACAGAGTAATATGTGCCGAATGGTTCCTATAGTCCTTAGTGGATACTGAAGTCGGTTTAGCAATATTTATTTCTCTGCTTGCTTGGTAATGTCTTTAAAACTTCGCTTAGGGAAAACTGGTCAAATATTTTTTTTATCACACTTTTAAATTGGGGCTTTTTTATTTATTTTTATTTACACTTGGAATTCAGCTAATATAAATTTACACCGGAATTAAATTGATTTTTAAACGTAAATCTTATCTAATTATTCGCTTACGAATTAATGTTTATAAAATATAACAAATAAAAAAAGAGATAAGGAAAAATACAACAAAAATTCATGTACATATAAACGACCAACACAGAGGCAACACAGAGGCACACTCCCAACCGGACTATAGATTCCTGTAGGGACTGAACCACTAAACCATTGCAAACATGAATCATATCAAACTTTAACAATTAACAGTCAGTTAAATACATAAGTAGAGCGCGTTCATCGTAGAGAGTGATTTTGATAGATATTAAAGACTAGGATATTGAGATTAAATTATAGACATCATTTAGGGTCGAAAAGCTCATAGTTGTATCTACACTGTTTTTACAAGAACGACTAGGAACATTGAAATTTATCTTCCCCAATAGTGGCGGGGTACCGTTGGTTAACATCACTAAGAAAAATCTGCGTTTCTGTAATGAACATAACGGCCACAAAGCAGTCTACTGTCATAAGGAGGCAACGTAAGAACCCGATTCCAACTCAAAATCCTCCGGCCAAAATGCAGGAATTGATTTCAAACTGGCTCCGTTGAGTGAATATTATACGGCAGGGGCGATTTCCCTACTGGTTCTACCACGCGTCAAGCTCTTTAGGCCGTTTAACAAAGCAAAACGCTGACCTAGCATTGTTTACAGGTAGCTCAAGGATCAGGTTAAAATGAACTTTTTAGTCAAACAATACCTTTAAATCAATAAATCTACATTTTCCAATCGAAAGACCCAATCGAAAATAAACAGACTTTTTGCATTCTTTTAGATTTACTTTCGTAAAACTTTTAATCACCATCTACGCATATTCTTTACATTTGACGTGCAATACAAAGCCTAAGTAGCTCCCTTGACGACTCCCCGGGAAATTCGTCAGATACGATAGGGGCCGATTATCTATTACGAAGATAAGAGCCTATCCATTTCAAAAAGCATGAAGTAAAAATCAAGGCATGGAGCTTAATATATACGTATATTATACAGCTAACTACGTAAAAAGCTTTATCGAAATTTCAGTTCATAACATTAATTAGAGACACTAGGAAAAACCTTGAAAATGTAGCAAGTAAGGTCTAACAAGTTCCTAACAGAGCAGATGTCTGCTTCTTCTTCTGTGAAGCTCCTCTTCGAAAACAAAGGGAAACCTCTGTCTTCAAAGAAAGAGGAATACAATAGTAGAGTAGTACAATAGTTCGCCAGAGATGAGAGCAGATGGAATGCCGTCGTGTCCTGGAGCGTAGCTATATATCAGCGGTTTTGAAACTTTTAATAAGTAATGATATGGATACTTATTTGATATACCGGCGTCAGCAGAAAAGTGCCACCGGATAAACTCGGCGAAGGGACCCACAACTTCTATATCCCGGAGCCATTAAACGACATTGATGATGGATGGACTGGACAAATTTGTAAAATTATTTAGGATTTGTAAAAAATGAAGATTGTATCATGTGAAATCATCTGCGAAAACTTTGGTGTTTGATGAGTCTTATAGTGAAGTTAATGAAATAGTTGTTCAGGGAGCCATTTTTCATGCAATTTTTGAAAAATTTGGTTTTGGAAGGACTCGGGGAGATACCTTATCAGGTAAGTCATTAAAATCCTTTTTATTCATAACGTTGGTTTGTTTAAACTGAGTGAACGACTTAAGCATATTACAAGAGAGACCAAGAAAATCGACTAGCTTGCATTCGCCATCACAAATGCCATTGGGAAAAAGCGGCATAATAGAATTGATAGTTCGGTTCATAAATATATTGAAGTAAAATCGGGATGTTATTAAATTTTGCCAGGCTTTCATAAATCATCTATTATTCATTGTTGTTAAGACCAGAATAGATGAAAGTGCTTCTCTATGCTGTGGAATACATACAAATAGAGAGAGAGAGACTTTGGTCGAAACAGATATATTCGTTCAGGCCTTATTCCACTCCATTTCCGCTATCAAGTTATCTAAAAATTAATCGCTCAGTCTCATCACTATTTTATTGTATAATCGGCACAAATAATCTTGTCGGGTTTATCATATTTATTGAATATTTGACAAATTTGAATTTTAAAATTAAAGAAAGTTTTGTTTAAACTATAAAATAAAAATGAATGCAACTTTTGGGCTTCAAAACAAATCTTTTAAAAACAGTAACAAAATTTTTGCTGAATTAATATATCAAGTCAGAAAAATGGCATTTAACAGCAACCCTCCATTGGAAAAAAACATTATTGGTGTTTCGTACCGATTAACATGCATTATAATCGCTTTGGTTTTATTGTGTGCAAATCTTACTCTAATAATTAGCTTTCCATTTCGCCATCTGCTCATTAAATGTAACAGTTCACGCACCGGTATCGAAAGCTTCATAGTTCAATACGGTAAAATTATATTATTTCCATTTAAGTATTAAAAGTAAATCAATACTTTATCTTTATTTATAAAGGTGATATCAAGTTTGCTATAAGCGGTTTAATTCTTGGCGTTTTGAACTGTGCCTTCGATATTGTATTACTTATCGGAGCAATTACAGTAATTTTTTGCAATGAATTTGTATTCCATGGACATGTATTTCTTATATCGATTATTCGTGTATTCAGCGTAAATGGAGATGGATCTTATTTTGGTACGTCGGTGCCCTTCCTCAGTTCGCATATTTGCTTACTTTTCAAAGTTATTGTTTGGCTACGAAGGAGTGTTTGCAGTGCGAAAATACAAGAGAGTTTCGCCGATCGTATAAAATTGGTTTTGGTTTTGCCTTAGCTTTAACCATTTGTATGTAATTTTTTTAAGAGCTTTGACACTTCAGTTTATTTTTTTACTTACCGTTACAGATTTTTATACGTCATTCCTGTTCAATGTTCAGCTACTTTACAGTTATTTAAAATATCAGGACGAACAAATGAAAACTGTCCAGGCCTTTGCCAAGCAAAGTGTAATGAAAAGAAAATTTTCGGGCTACAGTATGTCCGCCCTAACTATATATTTCCTATCCATTTTAATATATTCACCTTCATTAATACGATCAGATACGTAGCCGTGTGAAATCATTTTTCATCACTAAACTGATGCGATAGTTGGGATCCAAACAAATATTTTTCGTTCAATATTAATAAGCCTGCTCTATGGTTGCAAAAAAATGAAGAAACGCTAAAAAGATTTCAATTTAAAGTTTAGAATTTAAAACCCACTTATAGAAGGTAAAATTTATTTAAAAAAGAATACGAATGATTTCCTATAAAAGCTTTCTATGCATACATGCAACAATTTGAAAATTGCGGCTCTGATTTTCTTGGAATTGTTTTAGGGCTCTCGAATTGAATCACATAAAGATATTTAAAATTTTTCTTTTTGCTCTTCTAATATTTGTTGACACTTGGCACGTAAGTAATAAGATAAGAAGATTTACCTAACATTATTGCACTGAACAGAAAACTATTTGTGTACGCTGTGTCATTTTTCAATTTCGAAGATTTTTTAATCGGGGAGGTAATCACGTACCCGAAAATTAGTTCTCGATTTTGCAAAAAAAAAGGAAATTTTGCATAATTTTGTATTTGACCTAAGCAACATAAGCCCCCTTGTCTAGCGAGAAGTGTAAAAAAAATTGGAAGACAATTTTCCCCTCAGGTCGAGTTTATTATTTCACCAGGAAAACAGAAGAACGATTCAAGCAGAAGTATTGCACAAATATTTTGTATGATAAAGGTTTCACAAGTCCACTTTTGGTTTCACTACAGACAATTAAATGAAACCAACATTCGTGGTGTCCGCCATATATTAGGCGCTTACGAAAATTCTGGCCACGACTTCTATAGGAAAAAATGATAAAGAAAGGGTAAGTACCAGGGTACATAACAGTTGAATAGGATGGTCTCGACATTCCTCTACATAAATAAATTTTTTTTTAATTATGAGCTGTTCAATCCGCTCAGAGTCGTTTGCAAGAACCTAAATGACGTCTACCACTTATTCTCGTTATCAGACTCTTTAAAGTCCATTAAACCAAACAAATTGAGTACACAAAGACGTATCTTTGTAGAAAACAAGTAAGAACATTATAGTCGGGCAACACCGACTAATACATATCCTAGACTACTGCGCCACAGTTGTTCCTTCGGTTTGGTAATAACACATCAAAAGAAAGCATTATTTTCAGGCAAAGCCACAAATTTTATGAAATCTTGTTTAGTGGAAGATTAGCCTTTCTTTTTACATAAGAGCTTGCTTTTCGTGATAACGACTACATATGTTAGGATGCAAAAAAATAGACATATGTGTTCCAAATTTCCTGTCGTTAATTTTGCTCAATGCTTGTTGTTAGTATGAATTCATTTTTATCGCAAAATTTAAAAAAAAACCTTTTTCCAAAGATATCTTGTGTAGAGCGGGGTCAAGAAATTGAACTATGTGTTTCAAATTAGGGCCACCTAATTTTCGTATTAAGTTACTTTTATGAACAAAGCTTTTAAGCCAAAAATTTAACAAATAGACGTGTTTGGCATATAAGTATTTACGCTTCATGAGAATCCTTATATGTGGTAGTACCCCAAAAAATTAAGCTACATGGCCCAAATCCGGTATGGCTGAATTTCTTTTTAATTCAATGATGAGCTAATTTTCCCGAAATATTCAATTTTTATGAAATATTGGAAATTCGACCGCCGCATAAAGATTTAAGAAAGATCGAAGAATGGGTTATATGAGGAGTGGTTCAAAAAAATGCCCCAGTCTAAAGTTTTCACATCAATTTGGAACGTTGAAATACTGTTACCCATACACTTTTGTCGAGAAATTTTGAAAACAGCAAAATTTTTACAATGGGGCGTTATATGGAGAGTAACCGAAAAGATGGGCCGAACCGAACCATTTTCAATAGCGCTTGTTTACATGGACAGACATCAGAATCATTTCCATCGATCGGTTAAATAAAAGGTGGGCCCTTCTCCGTGTTACATACGCCCGCACTAACTTCATATATCCCATAGCATAAGTGATGTAAGCTATAAAAAACGTTAATTGGAAAGTGACTTAGAATAAAAATGGATTTATTAGCAACATTACTTAAACATATGTGTAAACAAATTTTCTACAAGTACTTAAGCTTTTATGCGCAGTTGTAGTCACAAAATTGTATATATCAAAAAAAGAAAACCAAACAATTACGAATTTCACGAGGTAAATACAAAAAAAAAAAGAAAAGGATTATCCTAAGTCGACAGTTATAATACGACTTTTTTTAATTCGTGGAAAGAAACGAAAGAAGGCGTTGTGCAAAATATTTCTGAGAAGTGTTTGTTTAAGTAGAAAAAGAATTAACGAAAGTGAAACCGATAAAAATATTTCGTTGGTAGATATGTTCTTGTTGAAAGCAAACTAAATTTTTAATGGAAAGTGGTGCTTAAAGAATGTTTTTGAAAATTAATTATAAAAGGTTATCAAGTTATAAAGACAACAACAACATTAATGAGGAAAAGCACAATTACAACTTTTGTGGTTGATTTCGTCTCAATGTTCATGCTGAATTCTTGAGTTTACGAAACGTCTTAAATACACAACAGCAATATTCCAATCATTAGCTACATAATTATCTCTATAATATTGCTTTAGCACATATCAGCACATAGCAGCATATCAGGTTCTGCATAGCACTTATTTTATATATATGTATTTTTTTTATTTTTGCATTTTACATAATGTAATGATATATGAACTCACTAATTATTTAATCCGTTCTGTTTAATCAAAGTGGAATTATTAACCTTGTTTTCATTATTGAAATTACTACAAATTAAAAAAGAAAAGGGTAACATATATAAAACGTGTTACAGTTTTTCTTTATATGAGAGAAAGGTAGATTAGAAGAACCATCGGACCTAACTACTACATTAGAAACCATGAGCCGAAGGAGGCCGTAAGTGGTATATGATGCAGAAATACCCAGGGGTTATGATCTGCCCCTTCGGTAAGTAGGTTTCGTCTGTCTGGTTATTCCTTTAAGGATAAAGCACAGACATTTCTTTTAGATATAACCGACTGTGGAGTATCCGTGAGACAAAACTTTGAAACCCCTTCATATCCCCCGAACTAGCCAGCTCAGCAATGACACGAGCGTACAACCGTCGATCCTTTTTAAGTGGCTCTTAAGAGTAGCCTTAAAAATAATAGTCAATAGTTCGATATTCATACAAACATATTTCTAATCGGCCGGTTAATACCGCCATTTAAACACTTTATGGGCCATTTACTGCCCAAAATGACAGCTAACGAAGGCATCGGCCAACAAAACAAGTGACAGTGTGAATATACGAGAAATTTTCCAAATGGAATACCAAACAGACGAAGCAAAAATAATTCTGCTTTCACTAGTTGTAGGGTATTTGTTAATGTCGGTATGTTTTATTTAGGATAGTGGATCACCGCTCATGATATTCTTCCTTTATATTACTGCTTTTCGCTGTTGCTTATGCAAATTCACATAATAATGGTTAGAGGGAGAAATATAAAGAGACAAAAAGTCCGAAGTCTGTCTGCATGCAATGACGATAAGTTTTACTTTGCACAATGATCATTGTCTTATTGGTCAAGGAGGCAACCACATTGAAACCAAAAAAAGAAGGAATATTTTTCGGTGTATTTGTTTAGTGAATTTCAGAGCGTTTAGTTAAACCTTTTAGCAAACATATATCTATCTATTGAATTTGGCAAGTGTTGTCGACTGATATCCTTGCATTTCAGCTACAAAAACAGCCAATAAGTATTTAGAGAGAATCAGTGTCAGTAGCAATGATGGCAGCAGCTTTAACACAACAACTCCGAATAGATATAAAAAAAAAATTTAGCTGCCTCAAAACGATATTTTGCATGACAATTTATACAGCATGCATAAAGAGAGCAAAAAACGTTTAAAAAATAAAGAAAAAAGTAATGAAATGATTTACAATGAGAATAATAACACTGAGTTTGGCTGTCCACTTGTAAAGCTTGATTAGATACAATGGTATAAAAATGCTTATGGAAAAAAATTTGTAAGAGATTTATCCAACATGATATAAACGTAAAGTACAAAAGAGAAGGGAGAACAAAAAAAACAAAAGAATCTGCGTGAAGCTACGTAGTGAAGGAAGAGTGGAAACGAAAGAAAACTAACATAGCTTCCTTTCTTTAAAACGCCCATCAATAGAACTAGAAGATAGAATGAACAGAGAACAAGAATAGCTAGAAAAAAAGGAGTAAATGCCTATTTTTATCATCATCTTCAGTCTTTCCTAATTTCGTGTTGGTAGAAATGTAAGGCATGAGAAATGTAAGAGATGTAATATATGTATGCACATGTATTCTAATGCCCACAACTCAACAGTTGTAGATGAAGAAGGACTAACAGCAGATGAGGTCAAGTACAATTAACATTCCCTTGCTAGGTTTGTGCAATCTGTCACATCTAACGATCTCAAATTCCGAGCGACAAATCTCACCCCCAAATATCCCCGGCTTGAGCCAGGTTTCCGTAAATGCTACAATATTGTAATCGGTATTAACAAATTTTATAAACGCATTTCGAAGAGTGCGAAGTTATATTTAAATGTATCTAGCAAAGACACTAACCAAAACATGTAAACAGAGCTCTGCTAACCTGTTAACAGAGATTTGGTAAATAGAGCCTCGGAGAGATTTAAAGTAAAATTTATTTAAAGTAGGACTTTTCAAGGATTTTTTTTACGTATTATAAAAAAAATACGACTTTATAGTAATTAATTAAAACTTAGTATAAAAAATCTTTTTACTATGTCAGATGCAAAGCTGCAAAAGTGAAAGTTTACTTAACCACTATGATCAAACCAAGTGATGCGGGAAAACGAAACCAATATCACTTGAATTCTTGATCCATTTCAACTGTATGTTATAGTTATGACCAGCCATTGGAAAGAATTTTTTTGGCCACCAACCACCACCACCAATTTTTTTGGCGACCACCAAACCAATTATGACCCGGAAAACAAACTTTTTCTTATGGCATTTTTGGTTCGTTTCTTTGCTATTTAAATTTAAACGTAACTTCACAACCTTTTTATTTCGTAGTTTCGTATTGAGACCACAGACATTTTGATACAGTATTTTCGGCAAAACCCAACTGTCCTTTAATTTTTTGTCTGCTTAAGTGATTGCTCCAATATCACCGAAGCGATATTAGTTTGGCATAAAAATTCTTTAATAAAAATGACGTAAGGCCAAAATTTTGCTGACATAAAACAAACAGAACAGATATACCGGAAAACTAATTTTAAATGAAGCAATATATCTCAAACATGCGGAATTAAACTTAAAGATGCTACATTTCTTCGCATCTTCTTCTGCTAGCTTATTACTTAAATACCAATCGCACAAGACGATAACCGCGATATAAAAATTGATTTGCTTGCAGACAGGATATTACAGACGTCAAGAATTTACGATTAATACTGCTGTGATCTTTTAACACTAATGAAATGAATGCTTAGACAAAAAGAAAAAAATAGCAAACAAAAAGATTATCCTTGTTAAAGATTGAACTTTATAATATTTCCAAACATTACCATTTCAAATACAAAACGCAACGCAAAGCAACCTTATTCCAAAGAAATGATACCAAATCATACAATCGAAAAAGTAGGCACTTAAGAACAAAAAAGTTTTCGTAAAGAGTTCTTGACTTCTTCTTTTAATGTAAGGTCGAAAAATACATAATTTTAAGAAAACAAATTAAAAAATGTATTAATTGTCAAAAACTGAATGATAGAGAATTAACATGACCAAGCAAAAGGATTGAACCTTCTATATTTATTAAAATAAAGTTACATGTGAAATATATTTTTTAATGATAAAGTAATGCAAAGTACTACTGCGCACAACGGTTAAATTCAACGATTTTGATCTTTCTCTAAATAAAATACCCTTCCATTATTCAGAGTACACAGACGGTAACCGTGAAAAGCTCAAAGATGGCCACTGCCTAAACCCATCGAACACTTTTAGAAGCTTATTAGGATGCTGCTCTGTCATATGCCAATTATCGCTTTAGGTTTCAAGGCCCTCAACATGGTGTCTTCGATGTCAACCAGAAGAGTTCGAAGGCAATGAATTTCAAGACTTATTAAACGAAAACTCATCTCAAAGTCTCAAACAATGTACGAGCAGTTAATGAATCAACTGTTCCAACCGTTTCAACGTGGCGGTTCTATTGTTTGGCAGGCAAAGAAAAGAATTTTCGGTGGTGTATTTTGACCGCCGATGAAAAATGGGCGTAGTATCTATACTGGGCGCAAAAAAAGATGAGTTGGTCTGCAAGAGCCTTCGGCGTCGACACCGAAGCGGAGTGTTCGGTGCTATAAAGCTTTGCCGTGCATATGATGGAATCAGTAAGGTATAGCGTATTCTTCGCTGCTGCCGGGAAAAAAGTGGCAAATAAACAAGTGTATATAAATATACATAATATATGCATACATACATATAGACACACACGTACATATAACAAAAAACCAGCAGCAGTAAAAAACACAATTAAACAATAACACTAGCTAAAAGGAACGCCCCAAAAAGACAAGCTAACTTACAAGCATCTGAAGGGGATGTGGTTTAGCAGCTTGGGAGAAGACTCACGGTTAAAGAAAGTAAAACATGTTGCCCCAAAAACTATGTGTATATCGCAGAGGAGAAGTGAAAATTCCAAACGCTCGTGCTGGTACCAAAGCCAAGAAAGTCACATGCGTCGCATGAACTAACACCATATCGACCCATTTTCCTAATGGACACGCTAGGCAAAGCGTATCAGAATGTAATTAGTACCCGCACAGAAGAATCGCTGAAATCAAACGGCTTGTTAAATTGGCAATTCGGCTGAGCACAGAGAAACACGGAGGAGCACGGTAGGTGCAATAAGCTTACAAATATTGTAGTACAGGCCATAGAGGGGAAGCGCTGGTCTGGAGACAACAAACAAATGCTGCCTAGTTATAACATTTCACGTTAAAAATGTGTTCAATTCGGCAAATTGATGTCTAACTACTTTACGGGCAGAAAACTTCGATATCAAACGGAGCCAGGGTGCGGAGAACAATTGGCTACTGGGGATCCCAGATTTCAGGTCTACACGTCACACTGTGGATTATTATGTACGACATAATTTTGGGATTACGTCTTTTAAATGGAGTTTCAATAGTGAATTTTGTTGTCGATATTACAATAACAGTCGTACCAAAGGCTAGAGACTAAAACAGACGATGGAAGCGATGCCAATAACCCCAAGGAGGAAATTGGAAAATATCACTTTCCACCACAGAATTAGCAAAAGCAATACCAACGCTGTTGTCGCTTCGCAAATCGAGCCTAATAAGCCTTTAAATCCAACTCTTTCCAATGAAAAACCTGTTCTACCATCAACCAAAAATTGCATTGCCAAACCAGTTCCATTACTTGAAAAAATCAAAGCAAGAGCATATATTGAAAAAATTAAAACAACAACACATATGCCAAAATCTAATAAACTTAATCCCCCAAAATCAGCAGTTCTCAGCTCTAGTCAACAAATTAGAAGCTGTAATGAATCCAATCTTTCATTCCTCCATCAACCTTCTATTTCAAATTATTCACGTATGCCCACTAGTTGCACTTCAAATTTACGCAACCACCTAAGTACAGATTATTCTGTTGGTAAGAATAAATTATTCACGCTTATTCTGCATATACTGGATACTTCACGAATGATGATTAAAATTCATACTCCAAACAAGGAGTTGGTGTTTTTATCAAATCAAGTATACCTCACAAACGCATAAATTTTAGCTCAAACATACAAGGCGTAGCGAAACAAATAATCACAAACATAAAATTTACAGCGCTTCCGCTCTATATCCCACCTTTTGCAATCGTTTTCTCAGCAAGAACTCTACAATTTATATACTGTGCTTTCATCGAAAATAAAAGGACTCCAATATCTCTTTCAAATAATATAGATAGATGTGCCATGTTCCTGGAAAATTGCATATCCACCTTGGAAGTTGTCTCTCCAATTTGAAGAGGAGGACACTTGGTATAGACCGCATTTCATACCAAATGATCAGCGCTATGTCTAATTCAAGTAAAAAGAAATTTCTGGACCTATATAATACGATATTTTTGACTGGCCATATACCCTAAACTGTAGCCAGTTTCCACAAAGTCTAAAAATGTCTCCATCGCTTCGGACTATCGCCCAATCTCTCTTTTATCTTGCCTCTCAAAAGTATTGGAAAATATTATGGCATCTAGATTATCTTGGTTTCTTGTGTCCAAGAACCTGATAACAAAGCAACAAGATGGTTTCAAGCGGGGTAGAGGGTGCATCGACGCTCTGTTACATATTGATTATTTTACAAGCAAAGCAATTTTCGAACAGAACCATGTAACAATTCTCTCAACTGATTTCGAAAAAGCAGTTGACCGAGTTGGTATTCACGTTATTTTAAGACTCATGAAATCATGGAATGTTGGACCAAAATTTTTCAACTACATCAAATCATTCATGTCGCATCGGCGGTTTAAAGTTAGCATCAACAATCATCTCGCTAAATAATTTCCGCTAATGAACGGAATTTCGCAAGGATCTCTTCTTTCTGTCACGCTCTTCTAGATCGCCTTCAATGAAATTAGCAAAATTCTTTGCCGTGTACCAAGAATCGAACATTGTTTCTACGCGGACGATGTATCCATTTTTACAAACGAAAAAGATAACACGAAGGCAATCAACGTCCTCGAATCTATTGGACGAGAGATCTCCGCAGGGGCGAACTTGTCAGGGGCTAAAATTTCCATACATTTGTAGAAAGCAGATATGCGATGCAGGAAAACTACTGATGCATATTACCGTGGTAGATGCTTCAGATACTTCTCAATCACATATTTCACTAAAGTACTTCAACTTTCATAACCGAAGCCAGAGCTATCCTTCACGCTGCCAACCTTGCCCATAAAAACAAACTCAAAATCGTCATTGTTACCGATTTTGTCTTTTGTCTATATTACAAGCTATTTGAAATCCTTCGACATGGCACACCATCAACAAATTAAGGAATATAATTACAACACCCGACGGAAAACTTAAAATGTTATGGGTACCAAGTCACATCGGTTTATTGGGAAATGAGCAGGCTGATCGAGCGGCAAAGGCTCTCCTTCTGCTCCTCTAACTATGGATGATGTCATGGAAAAGTTGGATCTTCAAAGATACATTGGAAGAAAAGTTAAAGAGAAAATTGCAGACGAAAATTTACAATACTATCATCAACACTACTCTTCCATTAACCCACAATTAACTCCACCTTTATATCCAACAAATGTTGAGAAAACCAAGATTCAAAAATTTTCGAGAATTCGCCTTGGTCACACAATTGCAACTCACCAATGGATCTTGAAGTAGTCTTTGTCGCCAATTTGCAGTTGTGGACAAACTCTCACTGTAAAGCACATTCTCTGCGACTGCCTTAAGATTTCATTGGCTAGAAGTATTGTATTTGGAATGATTAACCATTTGGACATTCTAAAATCAGCCTCAGAACAGAAAATCAATTCAATATATTACTTTATTGATACTACTAAGCTCATTATCTAATGTACCTTTATTTAAATTAGAGCCGATAGCCTGTGTTGCTAGTGCTTAATGCTTTCTTTTTTTGTCTAAGAATTTATTTGATTAGTCTGAAATTATATTAATAATATTGATAGAAGATGCTTTTTTTTATAAAAAACAAATGAAAATTATTGATAAGAGATGATTTTATTTTATAAAACAAATGGTTGTGAAGTATTATTAAAGGTTTAAGCAGATTTAGAAAAGTTTACGCAAAAAAAATGCTTTTGGTGTTGAGGTAAAAAAAAGAGTTTTGCTTATGATCGATACGGAATAACATGGAAAGCGATTGGAAAAAGACGGCCTTGTTTTTTTTACAAATAATTGTGAAGTATTAGTAAAGTATAATAAATTCGATTACGTACGTCTAAGTTGCTTAGATTTTTAAATTATAACTACAATTTCTCTATTGGTAAAATTAGCTCCGCTTAATAACAACACAAAAAAAAGTCATTAATGAAGCAAGAAGAAGAAAATGAAATATGAAGATTTCGAAAAAATTGCGAAGTAAGAATCCGGCTGATAACTTGTTGGTCTTAGAAATTTAAGAAATCAGTTTTAATTGTGCATTTTGTAATAAAAATTAAGTACAAAATCAAAAATTCCTCAAGTATTATAGAACGGAAAAAATAATTACGAAGAACAGAAAAAAAAGAATTCGTTAAAAAGAATAAATAGACACAATTGCAACAAAATGGCAAAGTAAACGCGATTGAAACGTAAAAAAAATAACAAAAAAAACCTTGTCGGTTTTACACGCTACTAGCATACAAGGATACAATATATTAATTCCCGATAGCAAATACAATTTAAATTTTGGTTTTTTTATTGGGAATAAAGTTTGGCAACTCTGAGTGCATGTTATATTCGTGTTTTAATTCTGTGCAAGAAATATTTCAAATTCTTAGTCTATTTCTTGCCTTTTTGGCTTTATTCGTGTCTAAAGCATAAAAACTATGAATTTGGATATAGTAACATGCTTCTAAAAATGTATATAATTAGAATACTTGTGGAAGGCAGAATTAGTCGGGCAAAAATATAGAAGTTGAGGGTACGGCCAAAATAAATTGTGAATAATCCTACATTTGAGGAACATATTTATAAATAAAAGAACTTTGAAGTGTATTTCTCTTGAACAAAATATCCACGGTCCGTTGATACGGAATGCATCTTAGAAAAGCGAATTTCATAACAATATATTAATCTTCAATGTGAAAAATTCATTTTGGCTTAGTGCAATCAAGAGTTCGAGATCTTGGTAGGGGTCTTTCTTTTTTTTATTAATCTTTGTGTATAGTTTGTTTGGCTTTCACTCTCTTGTTTGTGAGAAACAAAGTGAGAAGTTTGCTTTAATTTACTGAAAATTTGTGTCGTGGAATTTTTAAGTTTTTTGTTCTTTTTTTCTCTTCATAGGCTCCTTTTATTCTTTTCATTGGACATGGATTGTTTATTTACACCACGTCGAAAAAAAACAGGCTCTTAATCTGAACGATTCATCACATGTTGGCCATGCAAAATGTGCTGGTATTATCGGAAGTGCCGCTGATGTATTTATTGATCCCTCATAAGCCTTACGATGGTCATGTCCTGACTGCAGAATGCGGGAAATAGATTTCTAAAAACTCTTCACAGAAACGAGAAATTGTTTCTCAGATTTGAGCAAAAATCTGCGCTCCTTCTGGGAGAAATTTGAAGTAATTAACACTAGGTTTGATGAGTGTCGTTATGTTGAGAAGTCATCTTCTTGCCCAGCTAGCAAAGTTACAGTTCGTAGAGTAGCGCGTGGTTCGTCACCTCTGAGTTCTTCTAAGTCTGATTCGTTGATACAAGTTAGCGCTTCCTCAAGTCTATAAAGAACGCTTCAGCGTTTCTGCTACTGTTGAGTCGGTCGGTAACGAAAAAGTTACAAATAAGCAGAGAAATCCCTCTGGCTTGAGCTATGCTGAAGTGATAAGGGTATCTCCTCCTCAATCTACTCAGGCGTCATAGCCTAAACCTAATAACGAAAAGAGTAAATCGTCCTCTCCCCCTGGCTGTTCGAGTGTGAATGCTGGCCGCCAAAGTGACCACGTCGCACAAGCTGCTCGTGCACGTATGGCTACACCTTCTCTATTCTACCCATCCGTGAACCCTACTGCTCCTAGTGCTGATGACATTTGCGTGAAGGCAGCTCCTACCAGAAAGGCAATATCTGTGTCAAGACTGGCACTTAATACAACTATGGATAACATAAAAATTCATCTGGCAGCGTAAGTCTCATCTGTCAATTTAAAGCGTGCTAGCATTATCAAGTTGGCTCCTTTTCAGCCTAGAGCAATCTCGTCTTTTAAAATACTAGTTTCGACTGAAAACTTGAATGTGTTATTAAATAAACCATTGTCCGGTTGGATTCTTAATTAAGGAATTTATCCCACCCTAATTCTTATGTAACAGCCCTTTCCTCTTCAAAAAACTAAATAATTCTTCAGGCTCCTTATCTCTCATATATCAAATGTTAGGGTCTAAATTCAACAATTCGTTCTACTTTCCTGAATACAGTTAGCACGGAGTTTTTCTGTTTGGCCTTCACTAAAACTTGGTTAAAACTTGGTTACCTTCGGTGGAACGTCTCTTAAGGCATAAAATAGCATCATTCTAATTCTACATCATCATGGAGGATCCCCCCTTTATGTGAGCTATCATAATAATATTCCACCGATGCCACGGAAAAATAATATTCAAATTTGGCAGAAATATTGGAAGATTTTGCACACGGGTATTGAAAGTGGGCTAAATTGGTCGGAACAAAAGCCCGTAGTGGAGCGCCTAACTCGGTTTTTTTTTTTAAGAAAAATTTGTGGAGTTTGGTCTCGTTCCTTAGAAATTATAAAAGTTACAACGTTGAAATTTTTCATATTTACTTTGCGATGCATTCTAATATTTATACACCAAAATGCAAAAAATCGATCATGCCAACACAAAATTACAAATGATTAAATTTGATTTTTTTACTTTGTCTTGGGCATAACTCAGGTTTCGGTAGAGCGTTTAGATATTTATTCTGGCATGCTGTGCCACATGACAAAAAAGAAATTTAAACAAAAAATTAAAATAAAAAAGATCTGAACTTAAAATAGAAAAAAACAAAGAAAACGTTCAATCAATGAATTCACACTGTGTGAGTCCGCTTATAAAGTGTATTGTCCGTACTGCACGCCGTTCGTTAGTCCCTTCTTAGTCCGTCGGTAACTGACCGCAACACCCCTACCTACATTCGCGCGTACATCCACTCTTATCCCGCTTCAACGGTGGAATGTGCCGCTTAGCCACACATTTTAGCCAAGCACTTTCGATTTTAATTTTTATTCTTTTTGCGTTTTCAACGACTTAAACACCGATCTCGTCTTTGAGAAAATATATGAAAATATTCAATTTGGGTTCTTTCTATTTATACATATGTTTACGATCGGGTTGCAAATGAAAACAAAATTTCTCTTTTTGTGTTTTCTTTATGTTTTTTTTTTCTTTTTACAAAAGTTTTCGTGGATATCTAGGATGTTAAGATTGGCTTACCATTTATATCGATTAATGACAAGAATGAACTCGATGCCTTCCTTACCCACGGCTTGTTGTTGTGATCCGGTGTTGCTTCTAAATTGGAGTTGACGATAGGTTGCCTACTGTTTACAGCAAAAAGACTTTTGCCTTCGTTGATTAATGGATGGTCCGAAAAGTTGTTACAGTCGATTTTAGTACGTGTTAACAGAAAATCTTATACTACTTGCTTTGAAACTAATATACAATAAACAAGAATAATAATAAGCAAGTAAGATTAAAAATAAACAAAAAGTTAAAAGTAATAATTTATGTATAACTAAATAAAAGGAGAGAAATAAAAAAAAATGTAGCATAACAAGCTTTTATAATTCTTTGGTATAACTATTACTATAATTAAAGTACAGCCGGTCTTTCAGTAATTTATTTTTTTTTATTTATTTTTATTTATTTTTATCTTACCTATTTGTACGTGAAATTCAACTAAAGAAAATTACAGTCGAATTCAGTGCAACTTAATAGAAAATCTTATACTAACTGTTTTAAAGCTAACATACAATGAAAAGGAAGAAAAAGGAAGAATTCTAATAACAAAGTAACAAATTAACAAGTTAAAAATAATTCATGTATAAATAAATAAAAAGAAAGAAAAA
>NW_023998449.1:435295-452764 GCF_014805625.2 Glossina fuscipes | reverse complement strand
ACAAGTTAAAAATAATTCATGTATAAATAAATAAAAAGAAAGAAAAAAAAAGGAAAAAAGCATGTACACTACTAGCTCAGAAGCACACCTGCAACAAGCACAGACCCAGGTTACAAGTGAACCCCTTAACCATTGCAAACATGCATAAGCTTGGTAACCAACACGTTAATAACACAATATGATTTTAAATAAAAAATGAAGTATTAAGAATGAAATGTTAGTTAGTATGTACGAAATAGGTAAATCGCGCATATTAAACAAAGTTGTTTTAATAGGCTTTAAAGAGTCCGATACTGAGAACAAGTGATTGATCTCATTTACGTTTCTGCAAACAACTCTGAACGGGTTAAACAGCTAATGAGAAGCGGCTAGGGACATTGAAACTTATCTCGTCAAGTAATGCGGGCTGGTCAGTGGTCCCGTTTACTATTTTGATTAAGAAGGAACCCTATTTCCATAAGGTGGAAGAGAGGCAAACTGGTCCCAACCCAAATTCCTAAGGGTCAAGAGCGAAAGTTGCTTTTGAACAGATTCAATTGAATCTACATAGCACCTAAATGCAGGAGACCACACAAAGGAGGCATGCTCAACTATAGGTCTAGCCAAACACATGTACAGCCTTTTCGTAATGGAAGGATCATCAAGCTTTTTGGACCACCTCTTCATAAAATCAAGCGCGAACCTAACGAGAGCTCAATATGCAAGTTAAAACGTAACCTATGTTCAAATAGAACGACTAAATCTGTGAACGAATCGACGTCGTCTAACTTGTGCGAATCAATGAAATACTCAGTAATGCATGACTTCCTTCTTGAGAGAGAATACTTCTTACATTTATTTAGACTTAGTTTCAGAAGATTCAAAGAGCACCATGCAACCAAATTAATCAAGTCACTTTGAAGCTGATGTGATTGCGATTCTACGGAGAAAGAAGAAAACAGTTTCACATCAGCATATATTAAGATCTGGCTGGAATTAATCACCGAGAGGAGATCATTAATGTATACATTAATTAAAATGGGACCTAAGTGGCTGCCTTGAGGTACGCCAGACATCAAGGGGAATTCGTCCGAGGTGATGAAGTCAAACAAAACCTTCAATGATCTATTGTGCAGATAAAGCAGATAAAAAAAGCCTTGAAAACATGACAAGTAAATTCCACCATATTGGTGACCGTGGACCTTCCTTTCCGAAAGCCATGCCGGTGTTGAGAAATATGCGAATTAATGGCAAAGGACACATGCTGATTTGCAATTCGCTCGAATAGCCTAGGTAAGACACACAACTTGGCTATGCCCCTGTAGTTCTCAACAAGTGTAGTCTCCTTCTACTTTTGTGAAGAGGAATAAGGAAACTAGTCTTCCAACACAAAGGAAAAGTACCTAAATTCAAGGAGTGGGTAAAAATCTTTGACATAATGCCACATAAGTCGACAACGCAGGATTTAAGTACACATGATGGAATTCTATCGGGTCCAGACGCACAACTATATTCTAGAATTTAAAAACGTCATTTTCAGAAATAACTAAATTGGGAATTGAAACCAGATTAGTTATGGGATATGGGTAGTTTGCTGATAAATCAAAATTAGCAATCGAAGGGTTTCGTCGAAAGTATTCAGCAGAGATTTGAGATTTCAAAAAGATCCGAGGAATCAGAGTCATTAAAAGAAAGATGCGGGGGACGTGTGGAAACTTTTCTTTTTGAGTTAGAAAATTTAAAAAAGTATTTAGGATTAGCAAACAGATAGGATTTAATGAACTGCAGATATCTGCAATAATGTTGGTGGTTGAGGCAATTAAATCTGTGCCTTACCGCCGAGTAAGCGAAATAGTCGAAAGCAAAGCCACTTTTCGAAAATTTTTAGAAAAGCTTGTTTTTTCTATTCTTGAAATATTTAGGTTGTCTTATTAAACCACAGGGGACACCTGCGTCGAGGTCGGAATTGCTTGACTGGAACAGATGCTGAAATAGCTAGATTTAATGTGTTGTAGAACTATGACAGTAAACTTTCACTACTTCCAGTTGAAAAACCAAGCATAACATGTGAAAGATGAGATTTTAGCATTGAGTTTATGGATATCATAAAATTTATTTGAAAAAGTTGAATTAGGAGCGTTACAGAAGTTCAATGAACGATTATCACCGGTTTTGCACTTTGAATTACTGTGTGCCAAACCCACCCCTGTTTTCCTTCAAGTGATTTACAATGAGTGAAACATTTGCCCGTTAATCTTGTGTTCGTGCAATAACCTTATTATGGATTGACAGCAACATATTCTAATATGCTCTTTCTTACTAATTCAGAAATACCTTTTTTTGGAAACTTCCCTCGCTACGTGTATTAATTTGAGACTATTTTTAAATTTTAAATTTTTCCCTGACTTGATTTTATTTAACAAGTTTAAGAGTACTAGTTTGGGTAAAGATAAGTATAGCCTGGCTTTGGTAATAGCAGTTAGTGTTACTAACTGCCACTACATTAATAACATTGCTTACTACTCTTAAAGAAAATTGCGCTTTGCATCTACAATAACATGAATACTAAATCATGTCGCGTTACCTTCAAAAGAACGAGCATGGTATCAACGAAGTACGGTGTAATCACAACAACAGCAGCTTAAAGCTTTAACAGAAACTAGCGAAACGAACTACAGAAGAAATATCGATCATTATCAATGGCATATCAAATTTGACGGTTCAGGGAAAGGTCTCACCGCCGCGAACTTTACTTTTCGTATTGAGAAATTAAGGAAACAAGAACGAAATCAGCTATGAGGAATTGCTGAGTTTCATTCTCTTATGACTGATGACGCTACCAAATAATATTGGCAGGTGTTAGAACATCATGAGGGCGATTCATGATTTGTTTACTTTGCTCTTAAGAAAGAAAGATGACCAGCATGAAGTAGCCAACTCTGATTATGAACTGATTTGGGGAATAATGGAACCCAAACAACAACCAGCCGATTCATTTGAAGAATTTTATCCCGAATGTAAAAATTTACTGTTAAGAATGAAGCGGAAATTGCGGAACGACAATTAATTAAAATTATCGAATCAAACCAAGCTTAGTAACTTAGTAAAGGCAGAATGTAAAAGAACTCAAAAGATGTTAACAGAAAATAGACAAAAGTCGGGACATGTAAACGAGGTTAATTATGATCAGAGAAACAATTCTAATAAAAATAATGTGGTAAAACAAATTGAAGACAAAAACAAATACGTTTAATAAAATTGCAAAACAAGGAACGTTTAGCCAATTAGAACAACCAACGAATTTGATAAGCCAACCATAGGGGTATCTGGCAAACAGCTCTTTTCGCCAATTTAGGTAACCCTATGTTTCGTTTGGCATATGCCTGGGGAAAATTTTCTCAAATATCCCGCTGAGACATTTTCCACTGTATGTGTACCTTCCACAATATAGCCTGTTTTGTTCATAAAAAAAAGAAAGTTACCGTCAATTCTAATCGACGGGAAATGTCAGACTTGGGTAGAATTATTACACACTGGTGCTGTGGAACATTAGCAATAGAATTTCTAAAATAACGCCAAATGAGATCGTCAAGTTAAAGCTGCAACGGGTCAAAACAGCAAATGGAAATGCAACGTCTGTATGTGGTATAAGTACTCAGGTCGAATTGGAAAGAGAAGTGTGGGATATGAAGTTTTAAATAGCTTATCCGTTGCCACATATAGAAGATATTCCTTACATTTTACGTATTGCTTTAAACGACGCATTCTGTCGGTTTTGTTGCATAGAAGCACAGTACCTTGGGTTTGTAGCGGGTGATGAAAGTTTGAAAACGGATCCTAAGAAAGTAGATGCAATGAACAATTTTGCGGTTCCGAAAACGCCGAAACGGTTAAGAAAATTGCTTGATATGTCTGTTTGGTACAATTTATTCGAAATGGTGTATCAATAGCTGCTTCGCTACGTGAATGAAGAATATATGCAATTAAAACAAACAATTGAAAATACTCAGGACAGCTTGCGGATTTCTGTATATTAGATGGCTTTGTATATTAAAACTCGATAATAGTATTTGGGAATTATGGATACTGTGAGGAACCAAAGTCGTCCCTCGTTTTAGCCTCACTGTTCTTTCGTCTCTAAGAGGGAGTGCTAGAGTAAGTTAGGCTAAGAAAGTTAGGATTAAGTCAAGAGAAATTACAATAAAGAGAAATCAAAAGAAGTTGAGAATAATTAGTTTAAGCCGAAGCTTAGTCAGCTTTGTCAGGACTAGAGTAAGTTAGAGAAAGCGAGTTGGTCGCGGGGTGAGTTTAAAGAGTGGACGTTTTGATCCGGTTGGTGCGGTTACAATGATGATGGTCTTTAGATTAAGAAAAAATGAATTTATTTTTGATATAAGAAAGGAGAAATGGTAAATGTCAAAGAAGAAATACTGAAATATACTTTAAAGAAATACAAAAAATTCTTATATAAATTCTAATAGAAAAAAACCAAGTTTTTATCAAAAACAAAGAAAAGAATTTTATGTTTCTGCAGCGATGATCAACAGGAGAACAGAAACGTAGAAAACTCAAGGTAAACGAAAACAATTCTTGTGACACAAAAATGAGAAGCCGCTGAGCTACCCCAACACCAGGTTTTTGGCAAAAATAGCCCTCCCTCAGACACTTTTTAATAACGACAGCTCATTGCTCACCATCAACAAAACATGGTGGCATCCATAAAACACTACAAAAATTAAAGGAGAAGTATTTTTGGCTGGGAACGACACCTGACGTACGAATTCAGTCAAGAAGAAAACAGCGATCTGTGTAAATATAGTGAAACTGACCGCCAATGGGTCAACAATAACCGAGAGATTCTGCCAACGAATGTCTATCGATTCTATGGGGCCGTATCCTAAAACCATTGATGACAACGCATGTATTTGTCTAAATGATTTTTCAAAATTTATCACATCGAAACCAACGCAAAGTGTAATGAAATGCTTACCGCAACACGTGTTCCATATATTTGAAGTACCCGCGGTCGTACACTCAAATAACACTAAACGATTACTTTCGATAGGCTTCCCAAATTTCTATATCCAAGTATGATGTCCAACATGTTAAAACGGCTTTGTGACTACCATAGGGCAACGCGT
Source organism: Glossina fuscipes (assembly GCF_014805625.2). Classification (NCBI taxonomy): domain Eukaryota; kingdom Metazoa; phylum Arthropoda; class Insecta; order Diptera; family Glossinidae; genus Glossina; species Glossina fuscipes. The sequence goes on along the minus strand of NW_023998449.1, from coordinate 447,644 downwards.
CAGAGAGATTCAATGCAGTTCTGTATTATGCATGACTTTCGCTTTCATTATTTATTTCTCCGAAGAAATAGAAAAGGGGCAAATTGACGTTTGGTTACAAGCAACGAACATGAAACAACCAAGCAGAATATCATACCTAAAAGCAAGACTATATAGGATTTTTATTAAAATAAAATCAAGTGAAATAGTAAACGAAAAAATTCGACAACAAGAAAATTGAATGCCAAAGGCCAAGTGGGCAGGTAACTATGGGCTAAAAGGGAATTGTTGAATGTAACTAAGTGCATATTAACTTTCACTTTTAATATTATTAATTGTTCTTTGTCAGATATTTATCATTATTATCACGAAAAGAAAAAGGGCTTTAAAAGAGTGTGAGCTCCGACATATTTTCATTTTTATGTATATATTTATACACTATCTTATTCATCTGCTTATAAAGAATCTATAGTGTTTTAAAGGGAGCTTCGAATCAATACTCTGTTTTTGCTTTATAAAAAAAAAACTTTATGCATTCAGCGCAAAATGTTTTTTGTTTCAAATTTGAAATTAGTTATTTGAAATTTTCACTGAAGTCCAGCTGCTTGTAAGTTTAACCAATTTTCCTTGGATTCTATTTTATTTTTAATTTACAGCGCTTTTTCTCAATAATCAACTCTGAAAAAGCAATACTAACGAAACGTCAACTATTTAGCATTCGCCTGATTGGGGAGATATGCAAGAACGAAGCCCATACCTGTTGTATTTAAGTAAAGTAGAAACAACTCCGTTCGAAAATGAAAGTTAGGTTTCGCCATACACAATTAGTACCACATTTGCAAAAGCAAAAAGTTGACATCATTTGAATGTACAGTTCTGCTCCAGAATTGTGTGCGTTCATGCGTATTTTTGAAGCGAATTCCGCACGGGACGCGACAATAACAACACTACCATTATTTACTTTCAGTATGCTTGAAAGATTTTTGAAATTCTGTAGTCCCAACAAATACTAGACACTTTTCATATTTATTAGTTTTATCAAATATCCACTTTTCGTAGCTATGTACAATATATGTATAAAAGTATTTGTGTCCTTTGTTAAGTTTTATTAAACTTGCTTTAGTCAGCATATGCGATATAGTGCTCTCATTCCACTTTTTATTTGTCATTTATTTCTTTTTCGTTCCTCTTAATTAAAAATCAATACCGAATTTTCTATTCTTGCCTCCCCCATCTCTGTTTTCATTTTTTTTATCATTTCAGAATACTAAATTTGCATTCGTGTCTCTTAGAGCACAACAGTTCACTTCGCCTTCTCGTTCTCTTCTGCTTACAGTCCCTATTGAATACATTATGTATTATGTGAGTTAGAATATAGTGGTTGTGTGCATTTTCGTTAGGTGTTGTTTATCTTTGTGTTTTTCCATCAGACAGCGATTAAAAAATCAAAAACTTTTTATGATAAATGTAAGCAAACTTACATTAAATTGTCCATATAGTCATAGCACAAACTTTATAGTAATAATATATTGATATAAAATTTCAATGGAAAAAGGTATAAAAAAAATAAATATGAAATAAAAAACATTCGGATTCTTCTCATATGATTTATATTAGGAACAAGTGCAATTATATAATGTTTTAGATGAACTTTTTTGCATTCATCCTCCTCGTCTTAAAGAAAATCTCCCCTTTTACCAGGAGGAACCACGTAAATTGAAGCGCTGAGAATGGCCTCCAATAATATACATGCGGTAGAAGATAACGATATTCATTTGATAGTACTTCAAACTTGTTCGCAAGAGAATTTTCGCACGAATCTTAAAACGGAGGCAAAAACATAAAAATTCGTTTTTCAGACCTATTCAGGGAAACCTGGGCTCCGTTTCTTACTATCTTGAAATTTTGGATATCATACACGCAAATTGCTAAGTAATTTTAGAATAATGTAGCCTAACCCTGTAACTTCTTAAAGCAGGCTTTTGTTCACGCTTATTAAAAAAATCGGATAAAACTTACCATAATATATATTTCAACATAATTTGTATCTGAAAATGTATCTGAGTGTTTTGATGTGTAACCCGTTTTTAAATTTACGAAATATTACGGCATTAATTTTGATTTATTTAAATTAAAGTGGGTATACAAAAATTATGTCGGTATATTCATTTATGTATAGTGTGAGTACGCTAAAAGGTAAGTTCATAAAAACAAGTTGTGCATTTTCCTAAAAATTACCGTTAGCTTAACTCACTAATTCTCGCGTTACGTAGAAGCTTAAAAAATGTTTTCATTGTGTTCTTTTTCTTAGAGAAAGAAACTTAGTTAGGCAAAAAATTGATTTAAATTTAAGCAAAATTAAATTGCCATTATATAATTTTTCTATTAGTTTATGGTATTGTAGCTATATAACAAGAATTTGAAATCAACTTATATAAATATTCTGCATTATTTGGTCGTCTTATTCTTCTTACTCTTTTTCGAAAAATATATATGTTCTCCCATCGTTTCACGTATATTCTCAACATCAATTGTTCAGAAACAGTAACCTATTTAGAATCTTGCCTTTTTAATGGTAAAACTAATTCGTTTAAAAAGCTTAACTTTGATTTCTAGCGGTTTAGTTGCAATTTGGTATCTGTACCAACCCTATATAATGGAATTAGAGATGGCATCCACATCGATCCAAAACTGACTAGTGATGCATACAAAAACACCGTCAAACAAACTCCAATTCCAGGGTTAAGGCATCGCAAGGAACATCTAACTTATAATGCTCGCCAATATTTTAAAATGACTTTGTTTTTAGAACAACCGTAACACCAAATGTGACATTTAAAGTTAAAAAAGTAAATATGATTAAAAACTCTGCTTTATAAATTTCATTTCCCGTCCAGCAGTGTTACAAACATTACGTAACTTGTACCATAAACATACATACTTTGCAATGGTAAGGGTATTGAAGAACTTAAAGAGCTCGCGGTCGAAAGTACTTCAAGAGTAAGTAAGTAACGCTTGGCTGAGCCAAACAATGAGCTTGGAACCGGTTAACAAAAACGCACTGAAATTTATTGCTATAGATGCCAACGCTGTGGCTACGGATCAAAAAATTGTAGATGTCTTGTCTGTCCATCTGATGTGTGTCCATATTTTGGCCTAAGCACGAACATTCGAAAACTAATAGCTCATCATATGAAAAAGTAATGTCATTTTCAGAATCCTAAAATTTTGTATCGAACCAATAATGATGAAATGATAATGAAGCAATAATTCGACATAAAGATTAACATTACCGAATTTGGAGCACTTACGAAAACGCCCTTATATGTCAAAAAGGTTTAATTTTTAATATTTTCTGATAAAAACTGGTCTTTACTAAATTAACCATAACCATAGGAAATTCGGATCATATAGATCTACGTTTTACGCACATAGGAGCTCTCAGCTCTCTTCTGTGGGAACAAAGTCGAGCTGATGGTTTTTTACGACTAGAAGCAACTGGAAAATAATCAGATCTTTGACAAGTACTTTACTAAATTTTTCTTTAGATGTAAACAAAGCGAAGGAGTGTGTGTCTGAAAATTACCAAAAATCAAGAAATGTTTATCTGAAAATTACCAAAATTCAAGGAGTGTATATCTGAAAATTACCAAAAATGAAGGAGTGTGCGTGTGAAAATTACCAAAAATCGCGGAGTATGTGTCAGATTCTCTGAATAAATAACTTTTCTTCATAGTATACAAAAACCAAATAAAAAGAAAATTTGAAAATTTAGCAAATATCAGTTTGTTTATTTATTTATTGTTGCCGTTGCGACGGATTGAAAAGTGTTCAACGTCTTTTGAATGCGCTGAATAAAGTCTACAAGAGATGCAAACATTTATAGCATTTATAGTGGCTTTCAAAAGAAAACCAAAGCCATAGTATCCCAAGTTTTACAAAGATTTGCTGTTGTGTCGTTGATGTGTGATAAACATACTGAACGTCTAAATAAATTAACTTTAAAACCACAACCACATGGCTTCACAATTGTTATGCAGAAACCAAAACCGTTTGTGTCACAAGCTACCGGCGGTCGTTTATCCATTGAAAAAAATAGTATAAGGAAATATCGGTTACTGTTTGGCAGTTCTGCGTGCGTGTTATAGTCGCATTTTAATTCTTTGCAAGAAATATTTCAATTTCTTAGTATATTTCTTAGCTTTTTGGTTTTATTCCTGTCTAAGGCATAAAAATTCTTTAAAAGCATAAAGTTTGTAATTAAAATAACATAACCTAAAGAGTTATCTGGCGGCGAATGTCCCATCTGTCAATTTAAGGCGTATTAGCATTTTCAAAATGTCTGCTTCTCAACCAAAAGCAATCTCGTCTATTAAAATTCAAACTCCGACTGAAATCATCGATATGTTGTTAAATAAACCATTGTGGCCGCTTGGATCCTTAATCTTCTATGATCTAAAACTTCTTTCCCCTTCAAAAAACGAAATATTTCTTCAGGCTCATTATCTCTCATTTGTATGTTAGGAAGCTAAATTAAAAAATTCGCTCTGCTTCCCTAACTTCAGTAAGCATGGAGTTTTCCTGTTTGGCTTTCACTGACACTTGGTTAAAGCATGATCTACATTCATCGGAACTTTTCCATTATTTGTTTCAGGGTTTCAGAAATGATCGACTACATTGGTGGTGGTGTTTTAATTGCCATAAGCGCGGCTGTTGCCTTCTATTCAATTGAATTTCCTACTACTCCCGACGCTGAATTTATCGCCATTCGAGCGAAATTTCCTAATAAACACTTATATGTGACCTGCTCCTATATTCCTCCAAACTCGAATATCTTTATATATAAGAAACAGGCCGCCCTCCTTTGTGAAGTTGCCAAGCAAACTAAACCTACCGATACAGTCATTGCGTTCGGTGACTTCAATTTGCCTGAAGCTACTTGGTGTTGCAGTTATAGTTCTAGCTGTTTGATTCCTACTTCAACATCTTATGGAGCTGTTGCATTCTTTAATGAATAATTTGATCATAATTCAGTTCAATGCAAGTGTACCCCTAATTACAATGGTAGACTGCTTGATCTTTGCTTTGTCAATTTTCCTAAGTGTTAATCGTTGTCTTCCTTTTCGTTTACCTGAGGATCCTTGTCATCTAGCATTGGGTATTTCTTTTAATTATAAGCATGATGGTTCGTTGAACTTCTATAACGTTCCAAATTCAACCTTTTCAAATAAATTTTATGATTTCCATAAAATCAATGTTTCAATGCTAAAATTTCATCTTTCGCATATTATGCTTGATTTCTCAGTGGGAAGTATTGATGGCGTTACGAAAATCCCAAATCTATTTAGTTCCTGCTAAGTAATTTTCCTTAATAAAATTCCCTAAAGAAGGAAAAACTAAACGCATATTCGCAGGCGCGTCGTGCAGCTGCAGGCCGATGAAAACGATTTGCGAAAAAGCAGACAGGTAAAAACCAAGTGCACATTCGTTAAGGGTATGGCCACAATAAAATGTGAATAATCCTACATTTGAAGAATATAACTGTAAATAAATGGTCCTACTGTTAAGGAATATAATTGCGAATAAAAGAACTTTTATTTATATTTCTCTTGATCAAAATATCCGCGAGCCAGTGATACGGGCCGTATCTTACAAAAACGAATTTCATAACAATCGCTTACTCTCGCCGTTTTATAATACATTAGATCAAGCTATTTCTGCATCCGTTCCGATCAAGCAGTCCCATTCTCGAAGCAGATGCCCCCGTGGTTTAATAAGACAACTAAATGTTGCAAGATTAGGAAAACAAGCTTTTCAAAAACTTTTCAAAAAGTAGTTCTGCTCTCAAATATTTCGCTTACTCGGTGGCAAGGCATAGATTTAACTCCCTGAACCACCAATATTATTGCAGATACCTTCAGTTTCTTAAATCCTCTCTGTTTGCTAATCTTAAATACTTTTTCAAGTTTGCTAGTCCCAAAAGAAAAATCTCCATAAATCCTTCGCATGCTTCTCTTAATGACTCTGAGTCCTCGGATGATATTGAAACCTCAAGTCTCTTTGTCGAATACTTCTGACAAAACTTTTCGACTGCTAATTTCGATTTATCAGGAAACTATCCATATGAAATTACTAATTTGATTTCAATTCCTCAATTGGTTATTTCTGGAAATGAAGCTTTTGAAGGGTTCAGCTCTCTAAAATATAGCTGTGCGTCTGGACGTGATGGAATTCTATCATGTGTACTGATATCTTGTGCTGGAGAGGCATGCGGTATTATCTGAAAGATTTTAACCAGTCCTTGAATTTAGGTGCTTTTCCATTGTGTTGTAAGTCTTGTTTCTTTATTCCTATTTACAAAGGCAAATTGACGTTTAGTTACAAGCAACGAACATGAAACAACCAAGCAGAATATCATACCTAAAAGCAAGACTATATAGTATTTTTATTAAAATAAAATCAAGTGAAATAGTAAACGAAAGTATTCGACAACAAGAAAATTGAATGCCAAGGGCCAAGTGGGCAGGTAACTATGGGCTAAAAGGGAATTGTTGAATGTAACTAAGTGCATATTAACTTTCACTTTTAATATTATTAATTGTTCTTTGTCAGATATTTATCATTATTATCACGAAAAGAAAAAGGGCTTTAAAAGAGTGTGAGCTCCGACATATTTTCATTTTTATGTATATATTTATTCATTATCTTATTCATCTGCCTATAAAGAATCTATAGTGTTTTAAAGAGAGCTTCGAATCAAAACTCCGTTTTTGCTTTATAAAAAAAAAAACTTTATGCGTTCAGCGCAAAATGTTTTTTGTTTCAAATTCGAAATTAGTTATTTGAAATTTTCACTGAAGTCCAGCTGCTTGTAAGTTTAACCAATTTTCCTTGGATTCTATTTTATTTTTAATTTACAGCGCTTTTTGTACAGAGCTACAGAGGCATTGCCAAGTTGAGTGTCTTGCCTAAACTGTTCGAGCGAACTGTGACTCCTCTCCAACATGGCTTTCGAAAAGGAAGATCTAGGATCGCCAATTTGTTAGAGTTTACTTGTCATGTTCCCAAAGCTTTTTTTAGTGGCTCTTGCACTGATGTCATATACGCTGATTTTAGCAAAGCATGTGATTTGGGTAACCATAACTTACTTATCTTTAAACTCCAAACCTCTCGCTCCCCTTTCTATTTAGTGAAATGGATAAGCTCTTATCTGCACAATAGATCATTCAGGGTTTTGTTTAACTTCATCACCTCGGATGAATTCCCCGTGACATCTGGCGTATCTCAAGGCAGCCACTTAGGTCGCATTTTATTTAATTTATACATTAATGATTTGCCCACGGTGATTAAATCCAACAAGATCTTAATGCAAACTGATGACGTGAAACTGGTTTCTTCTTGTTCCGTCGAATTTCAATTACATCAGCTTCAAAGTGACTTGAATAATTTGGTCGCATGGTGCTCGTTGAATCTTTTGAAACTAAATCTAAATAAATTTAAGAAGCTTTGTTTCTCATTCGTTACTCAGTATTTCATTGATTCGCATAAGTTGGAGGACGTCGATACGTTTACAGATTTAGGCGTTCTATTTGACCATAGGTTACGTTTTAACTTACACATTGAGCTCTCGTTAAGCAAAACTAGGTTCGCGCTTGGTTTTATAAAGAGGTGGTCCAAAGAGCTTGATGATCTTTACATTTCGAAAAGGCTGTACATGTGTTTAGTTATACCTGTAATTGAGTTTGTCTCTGCTGTGTGGTCATCTTTATATAGGTGCTATGTAGATTCAATTGAATCTGTTCAAAAGCAATTCTTGCCGTTTACCCTTGTCTACCACTTGTTCTCATTATCGGACTCTTTAAAGCCTATTAAAGCAGCTCTGCTCGCGCGATTTACCTACTTGGTACCTAAACTAACATTTCATTCTTAACATCTCTTTTTTTATATAAAATAATATTGTGTTGTTAACGTGTTGGTTACCAAGCTTATGTATGTTTGCAATGGTTTAGGGGTTCGCTTACAACCTGGATCTGTTTTTGTTGCGGGTGTGCTTCTGTGCTAGTAGTGTACATGCTTGTTTTCCTTTTCTTCTCTCTCTTTTTATTTATACATGAATTATTATTTTTAACTTGTTAATTTGTTACTTTGTTATTGTAATTCTTCCTTTTTCTTCCTTTTTATTGTATATTAGCTTTAAAACAATTTGTATAAGATTTTCTATTAAGTTGCACTGAATTCGACTGTAATTTTCTTTAGTTTTAATGTATAGATAGGTAAAATAAAAATAAATAAAAATAAATAAAAAAATAAATTACTGAAAAATCTGCTATACTTTAATTATAGCGACAGTTACACCAAAGAATTATAAAAGCCTTACATTGCATGTTAATAGTATTAAAACGATATTGCAGAACAAGATTATCTATTACTGCAACATTTTTTTCACAGTTTGATCCGAAGCGAAAGTAGATATACGTTTGCGTATTAACCTCCAACAAAGGCATATATTGCCTTTGTAAAAATACTTCAAAACTTCGCCGCAATAAGAGCGCCTGTCCGTTCGAACATTATTCAAAGCAAAAACCAAAAGGGCCTTACATAAAGTGGAATATAGAAAATGCTAACGTAACATTATTTGAGGTTGTCAAAACGCATCGGTTATTCTAAACTCTTCAACGATCGTCTGTAAATACAGCGACATCAACACCATGCATTAATATATACCTTATTCTTCTTGTTTTATTTTTATAAGCGCTTATGTGTACCATTATATGTATGTTCTGAATGTTCAGAATGTTTCGCATTTATTCAATATATGTGTACAACGTTTTTATTGTAAAAAAATATAACAATGGAATAGGTTTCTTTGTTTAGAGGAGAGTGGCGTAGGGTTCGTCGCACCCAACTTCGGGGTGTCGCATTGAAAATCGTAGATTTAGATCACAGCTAGCCCAGGGTAAAGAGTGGCCCAGGGCGTAAAATTAGCACGTTCGGTAAGGAGGTTTCGTTTGTCCGCTTCTTGTTATCAGGGCTGAAGCAAGTGTATTTCTTTTAGATGTAACCGTATCTATGGAACAATAATTTTCACGCAAGGCAGTTGAATCATAACATTCGAGAACAGAAGTTGAATACTTCTTTGAGAGTTGAACAGAGTTAAAAAATGCTAAAAGAACTTGGTTTTAAAGTTTGTAAAATAGGTTTCATAAAATATCCCTTTATTTTCTAAATAAGATATTCACAGTTAGGTACGAAGTTAATCTGACATTCCTTATGAAATCCTATAGGGATTTAATTGCCATTATATACTTATGCAGTTAATTTAATAGGACACCAGCGGAGACTTTCACAACGCTAATACCGCGATAATTGCTCGGATTCAAGGGATCTGTTTTAAAACATTTCCTTAAACAAATTAAAAATGCAAACCTTTTTTCATACAACAGTGGTCAAATGCAATAACAGCATTATTTTGCACAGACATTAATCTTCCTAGATCATACAGATTTATTGCTGTTTGCACTGTAAATATATATATATATATATATAAATATATAATCCTGCTTTTCTACTCAAATATTTCACACATAGAAATTACGTAAATACGTAAAAAATAAACCACATTTTAATTGGCTGGTGGGAAAGAGTGCTTGGCTTGTTGCATTATTGTCGGAGATTGTGTAGACTCCTGTATGCGCCGCTAGTCCGCTTGTTGTGCTAAGGTTAACTTATTTATAGCTTGGTATAAAACAGGACTTGCCCTTTCATTCTGACGTTAATTTTCCCGTTGTTAACTGACCAATAAGCTTAATCATGATATTTGGGCATTGTATTCACATTATTTTTAGCTTGCGTAAGCTTTTGTCTTTTTTGTTTTTCTAGGAAACATTCCTACGAACAAGATTCCATTTTCTCTTCACTTTATTCACTCATTACTTCGCACTCAACCTTCTAGGCTACGCAAAGACCTCTTGGTACACTGTACCTTCCTAATACTCAGCATTTTTGATTCTTCTACTTCTTTCATTCCTATTTCTATGTAAATATATAATTTGATTTTTCCGTAGATTTGACTCGCGAAGCGTTGCGCTTGTTTTTCAAATAATAACAATTATTTGAGTCAATTTGGAGCTGATACGATTGTGATTCCAAAGAGAAGGCAGAAAACAGTGCTACATTGTCAGCGTACATTAAGGTAAGTAACTGCCTTGAGGAACGCCAGACGTCACGGCAAATTCATCCGAGGTGAATGAAGTTAATTAATAAATTAATGTAATCGACTTCAAGGTCTGGATTGCATAATTTTTTATATTGTTGTCTATGGTCAGTTATTATAAAGCAGACCAACAGAGAAACATTTAAATGCAACTGCGTGAATAATTCCAAGTTAATCAATGCAGATTCAACCAAACTTGAATGTGCAAAGCAAGAGCAAATATGTATTTAAATACGGGATTAAACAAATATGAATAAACCTTAAAACTAAACACCTTACTACTGCCATGAATGTATGGAGATTTTTCTTTCGGTGTTGACGAGCTTGTATAACTATTTAGGATTAACAAACAGCGCGGAATTATGAAGTGGTGGTATCTACAATAACATCAGTGGTTGTAATAGAGGTAATTATATCTATGCCTCACGGTAGAGTAGGCAAAATAGTCATAAACAAAACCAGTTGAAAACTTTTGAAAAGTTTGTTTTTTCTACTTTTGTAATATCTAATCTTGACATCCTTCAGAGACCTGAATCAATTGTAGATCAAAATATTAGAGACCTTAACATAAAAATTCGTTCAACATGTCTCAATGCAGTTAGCACGGAGTTCCTTTTTTGGGTATTTGCAGAAACCAGATCTATTTTCGTCCGAGTTTCTGCCTAATCTTTTTCAAATAATAGGCCTGCACGTAGGGTGTGATGTGTTTTAATAACGTTTGCGTAGACATTCCCATCAAACCGGCTTGAACGGCCGTCCTCTCCGGACTATAAATTTGTAACTACACGACTAATAATCAGGAGCTATTCCTCGTAAGTCTAATAGGGATGTTTTCGTGAGACATGTAAGAGCTTTTCGGAAAATAATTAAGGATTTAAAAACCTACTAGTAATTGTTCTACGTGATGTTATTTTGCCGCTCTTGCGTTAATGGTGGAAATGGATGTAAGGGAAAGGGTGGGGAGACTTGGGCCTGCAACTTGGGCGTGTTGTATATTAACGTTCTCAATTGTAATTTTCAGATGTATGACAGTGCTTTTTGCAGAGGATCTTTATCATCCTAGGCTTTCTCTTTAAGTCAACTGTATTTCACTGTGTTCGCCAAATGGGGTTCTACTGGTTGGTGACTTTCAAAAAACTAAAACGCAGTCGCTAAAAAGTAGGCTTGTGAAAATTATTGTTGATCGTGTGGTAAAAGATATTGACATCCTCGTATTGCAGTTTTATGATTTGTTGAAGGTGGCTCTGTATATACCTTACTACACCAAAGAGTCATAACAGGTCAAGCCAACCCTAGTTCAACAATGGATTAATGGTCCTGAAGAAGAACAAGAGTAGGGCACGCAAGAAATTCACAGAAGTAGTCGTCTTATGACTATTCTATTCGTACTATGATGCGACATCGACTGAATTATAATAGGTTCTGTTATAAATGCTACTTTTTTAAAGATGAAATCCTCACTCCTATCCAATCTTCAATACTTTTATAATTTTATAAACATAAGAAGGCATGTCTCTGTAATACTTAAGCAAGTATCGAATAGAGGCCGAGACCCTCTGAAGGACAAGAAATCTCGGAACTTTTTGCGGAATACTTCCAGTATAACAATTACGTGAAAATCAATGTTCAGAGGGTAGCTTATTAGCCTAAGTTATATGTAGGATTTTTATTTCAAAGATTGCTATTTCCAATGATGAAGTTCGACATAGTATAGCACCATTGACAAGGAGTTGTTTTCCAGGCCCGGACGGAATCCCATCCTGTATACTTATAGCGCGTACTGATTAACTATGTGGTGCAATAGCGAGTATTATCAAGCTGCCAAAATTGTTTGAGAAAATTGTCATTCCACCTATAAAATCTTGTGTATATTCGATTCAACATGCATATCAGCAAGCTAGGTCTGCTGATGAACGTTGTAACGTTAAGCTGCAATCTTTAGGTATCCCCTTATACCTTGTGCGCTGTTTAACTCATTACAGTCTAGTGAATTTAAGCTAATGTGAACGGTTCCTCAGTGAAGTCACCTTGGACGTATTCTATTTGTGCCTTTTATAAATGATTTCCCACTCGTGATCACGTCATCTAATATGCTAATGTAAGTGGATGACGTGAAACTATGTTCCCGAACCCTTCAAGTTGATTTACATAATAAAC
>NW_023998449.1:416777-435285 GCF_014805625.2 Glossina fuscipes | reverse complement strand
GCACGGTTTAACCTAGATATTTCATCTATTATCAATGAAGCAAGATCTACATTAGAATTCATTAAGCGCTGAACAGGTAAATTCAATGGCCCATATATTACGGAGAGAGTGTGTGTGACCAATATTGGACTACGCAGCGTGGGTATAGTCTCCGTCCTCTCGCTGTTATGTATATGCGCTGCCATGGGACCTCTTAGTAAGCCTTCCACCATATGCTCACATCATTACCCACTATGAAGAAACGTCGAGTTATCATCGAAAATGATCAATATACCTGACTCTATAATCAGTGTAAAATCAACCCTTCTAAGGGCGCGTTCATTGCAAATGTCATATCTTGATGATAATAATCAATAAATGGGTGAGTGCTCTATCGCTAAGCGTGGTGCGAAGAGCTAGGTGTGAAGAGCAAAGGCGGTGCTTAAGTTTTGTTTTATCACATGTGCTAGAAAAATGTGTTTAAAGACACAAATTTAATTACTTTGGATTAAGTCTTGCAGTGTTAAGCTTATTCTTGTCTATTTAATTTTTAAATAATAGCTTAATTCAGCGGATATGTAAGTACTTCAATTGAAAAAACAGATAAATAAATATAAAAGCAACTGCATCTCTATATACGACGCCATCTTTAGCGCATCACTATACAACCACCATCGAATGCATTACCCAGCCACGAATCATATTATGGTTTCTTTATTTTGTATTCTTTTTATACCCTGTACCATAAGTGGTATAGTAAATCAGTGCAGGCGTATGAAAACTCAGAAGTACTCAGTACTCAGAAGTTAGACCCACCTTTCATTATTTCGATCAATCCAGAACCATCTCCTAAATCTAAGCCTGTCTGTCTGACTATCCGTCCGATACGTCTGAACCCTCTGATGTAATGTTGTGTTCAAGCTGCTGGTCGCAATTTTTGAGATATTTTGATGAAATTTGATACATCGACATACCTAGGAACGCTGTTCAAAATGCTTCATTCTAAATAGAAAAATTGTAAAGTTTCAAAATTTTCCAGCAAAAGTCACTAATTAGTGGTATTTCGGAATTCCAAATTGATGTGAAGGCCTGGGACAGGCAAGGTCAAGTTTTTGAACCTGCTCTCTTAAAACCGTGCCTATGGAGAAGGAGGTCTTATATAGTAGTCGAATTTCCAACATTTCATGGTGAAAGTTCGCTCATAATAATTAATTAGCAAAGAAATCTACCTTACCGAATTTGAACTACGTAGGTCTATTTTTTAGATACCATTGCATATAAGGATTCCCCTAAAACCTTTATATGCCAAAAACCTAATTGTTAAGTTTTCTGTGAAGAAAATTCGTTTACGATAGTAATTAAATAAAGAAGTTAAATGGACTTAATTGGAACCACATGGCTCTATTTGTTGGCCCCACCCCATGCACGATGTCCTATGAGTAGTAATTCCTTCGGAAAAAGGGTTAATTTGTAATCTTTTATGATGAAAATTTATTCATAGTAGCGCTCCAGCAAAAAAGTTTACTGTACTAAATTTAGATAATGTAAGTTTAATTTTTTTTAGACGCCCACACATGAAAATCTAATCAGACCCAACCGTATGTATAAGGCGGTTTACTCTTTGGGAAGACGACCACACATCGCCCTTTCGTAACTCCAATTTTTTTGCGCAAAAACAACCAAATTTAAATTTATAGTTATACTTATGATAGTTTAAAAGTTTAAAAAACTTATCTAACTTTTTTAGTGAACTAAAAATAATTTGGGTCGAATTAGTCAAAGCATAAGACCGCAGCAAAGCGTAAACTGAACGCAACTCCCTTGTTCTAAACAAAAATTTTTGATTTTTTGCTCATTACTCACAATCTGTAAAAGATAGAAGGTAGAATTTTCCACATTTACTTTATGAAACACCCAAATATTTATGTGCAAAAATGGAAACAATCGACCGTGCTCACGCAAAGTTACAAGTGATAATATTTTCACTTTTTCTTTTTGTTTGGAGGTTTTGTGCTTATTAATCATAAGGTAAATAACACAGAAAATTTTAAATTACTTTGTAGATTTCTTAAATGAGGATATATGCATATATATATACATATATATATATATATATATATTTTATATATTTTTTATTTTACATATTATATTTGATTTTCATATTTTATGTTATATTTTTTCTAAATAATACTATTAATATGTGTATCAATTAAAAGGATTTGGATGTAGAATGCGTCAAATCAAGTATGTTAATTAGAAATTGATTATGAAGGACGCCACGACGTGACAAATTATTTTTTCTTAACAGTACCTTTCGGTGAAGTAAAAAGTAAGAGATAAGTTTTATTCTGTTCTTATAACAGTAAATAAAAGCGTGGTGGAAGAATTTTAAGAGTGGCGGGTATGCGAGATTCGAATATAACCGAATATAACTTTGGTGCTTTTTTTTGGCTATACTAAGTTATTCAAACGGTTTTTAACTTTGTTCATAGTCCATGGTATGAATCTATACATTAGCCGCATTAACAAGTGCAGCTTACATGTGCATCACTAAATACTTACATACACATTGAAAGTATTCACACATTAGCTACTCTTGAGAGTGAATATTTTTATGCCGCGTTGAATAAAATGTAAACTAGATATTTTTTATTTTACGTGTTATTACCCGAAACAAACTTATCTTCGGAAAGACAACTTATTGTTTAATAAGCAAAGCGTAAGGATACATCCTACATGCTTATTGTAGTACTAAAATTTATTTCAACGGTGCATCCATGCCTCTCTATTATATTGTCACTACCTCTTTCAACATTTGCCGATGATTTTTTATAAATATTCCTCGCTCTTGTGCTCTTATATGCTCTTACATACAGCTATCTGGTAATTCCTAAAAGTAGGCTGAACCAGCGTACCTTAAAAGTATTCGAAATACACAGAAAAAGATCTTATAAAATCACCTAGAACTTGAGAGTTTATCTTGTTTTCCTTTTTATACATTATTCTTTACTATTATACCCTACACCGCTTGCGATACAAGGTGTCTTAATTTTGTACAAGCGTGCGTAATACTCGGAAGGATGTGAGATAGACCTATCTTGCTTATACCGATTAATATAGAATCATTTTCTCAATCGATCTAAGCTTGTCTATCCATCCGAATGTCTGATGTCTACCCCTCTGATGTGTGCATGTTTTGGCCTAAGGACGAAAGTTATCGAAAGCTAATAGCTCATCATATGGATATATAATGTCATTTTCAGAATCCTTAAATTTTGAATCGAACCAATAATGATGAAATTATAATGAAATAATAATTCGACATAATTATTAACCTTACCGAATTTAGAGCATATACAAAAAAGCCCTTATATGTCAAAAAGATAAAATTTTTAATATTTTCTAATGATTATTGGTCTTTAATATATTAACCATAGGGATTTCTTATCATATAGATCTACGTTTTAGATGGCAATATATAAGGGCTCTCATAAAAGCAACCCTTCTGTGGCCACAAAGTCAAACTTGCGGTTTCTTATGACTGGAAGCAACTGAAAAATAATTAGATCTTTGACAAGTACTTTACTAAATTTATGCCACGTTAATTGACCTTTTGAGTATCCGTCAACAGAACGGCTTGTATGAACGTTATGCCTTTACATAAAAATGAAGTATAATTTTTGGTGTATTATCAAGAAAATAATGGAATGGTTATACTAGGTAACATAGTTAGGGTATCTAAAAGTCGGCTTTGCGCGACTGTACATCCTTACTTGTTTTCATAACTTTTGTTACGGTTTTGTTTCTTTATCTCAGTCTTGTTTTCTTATTTTACTTTATGCATAAAAAGTTTTTAAGTTTTGCAATTCATCGCCGCCACTTGTAATTGTTAGTTATTTTTGCTATTGTTGTTGCTGTATGAAAAGAGGATTCTTGTGCACGGACTTGAATAGTGTTGTGCCTTGCTTCCGTTCTAATTATTTTGGGACACTTTTAGAAAAGTTGTAGTATGTAAAAAAAATATATATTAATAATATTTGAAATAAGATAAGGAAACATAGAAGATTAACCGAAAATCCTGGCACTTCAGGCATGTACCTCGCCTTCAAATTTTTGAACAAGTAAATATAGATATTTACAAAAATTTCCTTTTCAAATTCCTTTCCGTTTAAAGTCGTCTAAGAATTGTTGATTTTTTTGCGAGATAAAATATGAATAATTGTCCGTTGATACCGTAAAGAGCCACGACAATTATTTTATTACTTATTGCTTTACAAATGTATGTTTACTGTACCCTGCAGCACTTGTAGTCTGGTAAAATACTTTATTTTGCAACATAAAAACATCCGTCCGAGATATATGTGATCTCAAAAATTGCGAACTGCGTGTTAAACACAAGAGGACGAGACGCACGGATGGGGTTATATTTATTCAGAGTGATTCTAAATCGATCGATACAATGAAAGGTCTATCTGAACTTTTTCGGGGTATTACATACAGTGATTTTCGTTAAGATGTGTTTTTTTTACTCGACAAAAAATAAACCACGTCAAACGTAAAAATTTACGTATTATACATGTTAAATTTTAAAAAAAGACAAACAAAACATTGTTCCAGTAGACGAGAAAAATAAATAACTTCAACAACTCAAAATACTCAAAAAAGATACGAAAATAAAAACAGCATATTATTAACGATTAATATTTGGTGGGGCATCCTTTTTGTTTAATAAAGTCATTTAAACGTTTTGACATATTTTGTACAATTTTTCTTTGTTAATGCAGCTATTCACTCTTAACAATACATCAAAAATTTGTTCTTACATAAACGCATAACTTGCATGCATTGGAGGACGCTCAAGTAACTTGCTCCAGATTTAGTAAACTTAATTTACTTGTCAAAGCTCTTATTACTGTCCGCTTGCTTTCGTCAAAACAAAGGTGTCTTGCAAGAAAATTAATTTCGCTAAAATGGGACCACGCCAATTCACTTTTGAACCCTCCCATATAAATTTAATTGCACGCTTTTGGAAGCAAGACATATTTTTTCATAGTTCACCAGGAAAATAGATGAAGAAATGTATTAGATGAAGAGTTGTGCTTAGTGATATATCTGAACCCATTCTTTGAAATTTGTAAATTTTCAGAGCGTTATTAAAGAAAACTCAAAAAAAAAACATGTTAGCTTTTCAAGTCGCGGAGATCCCTTGGAATAGCCCGAATTATTTGAACCATAAATGGTCACCAGAACGGGTCGGTTCTTCATTGACCCAAGACTCTAAGACGACTTCGTTGTCTGTTGGCTGTGGTGAGGATCCCTCCCGAAGTATCAATATACTGGGAAAAGATTTTAAAAACTCCAAAATGCCTTATGTTTTACTTTAGATGATGAATGCCCAGAATTTACCATCGGTAATTTTTTTACTTGTTATAATTTTTTGTGGGATATTTTAGTGGGATATAAACATCTTTATTAGATAAAAACGTTCCCAAATTTTCGTGAAGGTTACAGGAACATGTTTGTTTACTTACCTTTCTCCATCATCATTAAATGAAAAGTCACCTAGTATTAAATCACGGAAACGATAACGTGGTGGTGCAATCATTTTAACCGCTGTGGCTGTCGATATTGTGTTCGTAACAGTTACAGGTGCTATTTTTGTTGTTGTCGATGCTTTACAAACATTTTTATAATCCTGTAAATCATTTTTAAATTGATCAGTAAAGTTTCCGCTGTCATTTAGACATGTTTCAACTGTATCCGGTACTAATGCTTGCTGTAGTAATGCCTGGTATAGCACGAGCTAATCAATGCGCTCGTCTTGCTGAACTTGCACCTCCGAAGTGGTTATAGATGTTGCCATCGGTGCCGTCGATGCCAACGGTTGGCCACTGCTTTTGATTACGGTCGCTATGCTAATTACATGTTTACTTTAATTCACAACGAATGTGTCATTTGCGCGAACAACATCGAAATTTGCGGAAGCATGGCTAATGTTATTCGTCAGAAAATAGCCGTCACTAGCCTGATCGGGCCGTGACTACAGAATGGACAAAGTATTGCTTATATTGATTTAGCGCTGGCGCATCGGCGATTATAATTATGATGCGAGTTTTCTTGATGATTTGATGTTAACACCTGATTTTCTTACTTCAGAATGTGCCTTTTACATACAAATGAAAACAAAGATATAGATATTTTCTTTAATTGTTCCTTCAACGCTATGCTCAGTCGAACGATAATATTTATTGTTGGACTAAATAAGTTGACGAATTCAATAATAAAAAATTATTGAATTAAAAATCAACCAGTAAGTTTTTCAACACATATTTAATACTATCTTATTTCTCCTCCTATGAACTCTTCAGATGTTTTTCTAACTACAGAAGTAATTATTTTCGGGTAGACAGCCCAGTCTCAGAAGTCAAATGAACAATAACACTAAAAATTATCGATCACACCTTCACCAACAGCACTACCTGCGTTGCCGTCTTTGTTGCTATTGCCATAAAACTTACATGAAAATTAATTATAACAACTGAAAAGTAAAATAAAAGCTAAATTAAATCGGTTGGCAAAAGTATTCCTACCTACGCACTTAATGCAAAACAAGGTCAAACAAGCGAAGGGTCATGTTGAAATTGTGTGTCAATAGTCTTAAACGCAACGCGTTCTGCCAAGGGTAGGGTACGCCTTACAAATCACAATATATAAAAAATAAGCCTTGAAGCGATTTGTTGATACCCAACAAGGAAGGGAAACTGCTCAATTTCCTTTATCTAACTAAACTAAATTTAGATATTTACTAACGCTTAAAAGCTATTTCAGATATGTTTGCAGATTCGTCCATTTAATTTAACTGTTCATTAGCTGGCTAACAAATGCCTGCGAAATAATACGAAATGTCATCGCTGTGTTAACAAAAATTGCATATTATTCTCTAGTAGTTGGTAAAAGATGAAAGTACATTCTATTGTTTATTTAGTGGCAGATAATGTTCACGTCATTACTCGCTTTAGTAATTGACTGTGGTACCACGTGCATTTTGAGCAGGTGAATAAAATTAATTTTTAATAGCCATCTGGAAAAGAACTTTGCCTTAATTTTAGCATGACGCATTTTAGCCTCACCCCTTAAGAAAAAAACAGTGCTATTTATTCCTAGGGAAATTCCAAATAAAGGAAATTGGAGAATACATTTTTGAACGTTGAATTTATATTAAATTGTAAACTCAGTACAAATAACGCCAACCAAAGAAATGCAAATCGCAACGAGACAAACGCTTTACTCGAAATTAACGCATGCCTTTGGGCAAGCAGCAACTTTAGGAAATCTTAAATAATCTACTTTTTGATGTCAGTGCAACATACAATATTAAAGACGAAATATATGAAATATGACGATATGAAATTTGTTAGCCAAGCAAATTCCGACGCATGTCGGAAGGACAATTAATTCGACTAATGTTAATGGAATACCTCTCACAGATACGCAAGGTTACGCTCTAGTAGTCTCTCCGCCCGCCCGCATGAAAGTTTTGGATATTTCTCGGTATGCAATATACTAAAAAAATTAAATACCCTTAAAAGATTGCGCGACATGCATGCAACGGTTAAAAAAGACAGCAACACAATGAGGGAATAAAAACCAATGAAGCCCAACTCTCCTCTCATCGCCTCATATGGATTAAACTTTAGGATTTTGTTCTCTTTTATTAACTGCCAATTCGAGATTTTCAAAAACTGTTCGATTAATTGTGATTTTTATTTAGATTTAGAAGCATCTGAGAGTAATTAAATGAGCGGGCCTGAAATCCACCTCGATTCGCAGTCATATGAGAGTAATTTAAATGAGCGGTCCTGAAATCCACCTCCATTTTGGTTAGCCAAACTCTCAATGGAAAACTTTACACTTCTACAGAAGACCACAAAAATCTACACATATCGAATAAATTGATATTTCGAGAGAGATGTTTCGAAACGTGCGCCGAGTTCAAGACTGCTATTATAAAAATATATGTGACATATATTACAGATTATTTTTTAGATTGTATGTTTTTTATTATATTATATAATATATCCGCCTGAGTGGTCGAGTAGGCAAGAGTTTCGACTAGCAACTCCAATGATCGTAGGGTCAAATCCCAAGGGAGCCAAAATTTTTAATAAAGCCGGAAAGCCTTAGATGCCAATGCTTAAAAACTTTAGTTTAAGAATTTATTCTCAGGCTAAATTTATAATAATAATTATAATAACCTGTTTTAATATAACAACATTAAAAATCACCTCTATACGCACCGAGATTTGTTTGTTGCACATTTTTTTTAAGGGTAATATATAATGCAAACGCGCTCGAATTTATTGACTTTATCATAAAAATGATATTTTCTTCTGAAATTTTCTTTAAACTTTCGTATACACACTTTTAACTTTCGTTACGAAAAGAATACGCGCTTATTTTTAGATCAATTCGATTTTCTCATTTAATGTTATCCGCTTTAATCGTACTAATCTAGCACGCCGTGCCGACAACTGCTTTTATAAATTTTAGTTTTGATAATTCAAAGTCCTTTGAAGAAGCATTTAACTTCCTTCACACATTATTGTGGATGCCAATTATATGTTCCAAACAACATCAAACAACAATCACTCACTGAGCAACAACAAAAAAAATTAATCTTACTGTGAGAATTGTGTGCCAAATTAGAACCAAAACAAAACCTATAAAAAGACTAATGAGAAGGAGCATGAATAACAGATACAGAAAAAAAACTGAAGTACTAAAAGAAAAACTAAAATAAAGCGACAAATGCCACGAACACCATACTAAAAGTATACATGTTAAAAATACATGAACATAAAACATAAAATGTTCGTTGTCGGTCTAAGCCTTATAGCGTTGTGTTTTACCATTTAACAGAATGTATTATGATTTTTCCACCAATTATTCTCATTTAACAGAATGTATTATTATTACACAACAACAATAATCGCCTTAGTTAAGAGACGAAATATTTACTCAAGAGAATATGAGCAACAAAGAGAGTAAAATGTAAGTCTGTATAAGAGAAATGAATAAAGACATCGTCCATTGTAATTGGAATAGTATTATAATAGCAATAAAGCGTATTATATTCTCAATAATTCGAAAAATGTGAGAATAAGCGTATAAAAATTGGCCAGATACGAGAATAAGCGTATTATATTCTCAATAATTCGAAAAATGTGAGAAAAACGTCTGAATTTGTTTACATTTGTTGAATAATTGTTCAAGTATATGTATAACAAACTGGCCATGTACGAGAATAAGCGTATAAAAATTGGCCAGATACGAGAATAAGCGTATTATATTCTCAATAATTCGAAAAATACATTTTATCGTTTACCGTGAGTTGCAATTTAATTTTGAAATAGTTTAAGAAAAAATTTGTTGTTGTTCTTTGTTTGACAAATCGAATTAATCGCTTCGCAAAGCAAAGCTGCATTTTTTCCAAATTATATCCATTCTTTAATCGCAAGTAAATTTTTTCCAAATTATATCCATTCTTTAATCGCAAATAACTTAACGTCGTACATAAACAATGTTAAGCGAAATAATTTGAAAGTTTTTATATTAACACAAAGCAATATATAATATACCTTGAAGAAAATCGAACACAATTCTTTCACAATATTACTCACAATAATCTTTTACCCCTATGTCATGGATACTTTGATATTGAGTTCGTTTACTATTAGGAAGCGAAGCCAACATTCTATGTCCATTATGCGGCATTCATTGTTTTCCATATATTATTAAAGAAATTATTTGTAGAAATGGTTAACGCTTAACAAATTTTAGATATTTATTTAGAAATAGAAAAGAGGGTACAACAAATTTAATGACCGTGAAACAAAAATTTGAAGAAAAATTGAGTTCAAAAAACAAAACAGTTACCTCAAAAAACATGCGTAAATTACGTGGTGGGCATGCGATTAACATAATGGATATAAAAAATAAAATTGAGTGTATCTGCCTGAGTGGCCGAGTAGACAAGAGTCTCGACTAGCAACTCAATGGTCGTGGGTTCAAATCTCAAATGCGGTAGAGTTTTTAATAGAACGAAAGCCTTAGAATGCTAGTGCATTAAGACTTTAGTCTTAGAATTGATTCCCTGGTTAAATTTATAATAATAATAATAACAATAATAATAGTAATAATAAAATTGAGGGTTGTACAACAGCGCAACTGGGATGATGGTACACTAGCTTTATTACGAAGGCTTTGATGCGCATTTCTTGGTATTACAAAGCCAAATAAATAATAGAACTAGTACGCCATCATCTAACAACTAACAACTAAACAAAGTCAATATTGCATAGCTACCCGGTTGACGTTAATCCAAGGTTTCAATTTGCCGTTAAACAGATACGAGATAACTGTTAAAGAATTAGATAAGAGCTTGCAACAAAGTTAATTTAAGCCGAAAGAAATATGAAATATTTTGCAATTTATTTTTATTAGTATCTGGGAGACGGTGTCGATATCTTCTAACTCTTGCTTGCCTCTAAGGTCATATCCTGTAAAATAAATGAATAATTTAAGCCTAACAAGTGAGGATAAACACAAACTCACCAGTATTGCACTAGCCGTTTACAATTATTTTAAATGGCTGCTTCTCCGAAAATATTCCTGGCCTCCCTACCATTGATAATTAATTAAATCATTGCAAGTATCTGAAACCAGAACCTCAGTTTTATTACCATAGAATTTAAAAACTTTCACTTAATTACAATTATATGAACGCTGGATCTAGGTCACCCTTAATTAACTTCTCTAACCAAATGTTTACAGCGTCTGAAACTAGGAAAAAAGGACACTTTCATAATTAAATTTTTTTTATTCTTCTCACTTTCTCTTTTGGATATACGAATTTAGCTTCGCGCAAATCGATTAGAAATTTGTGAAAATATGGACACTTATTTTGCTGGGACTATCGGAGATATGGATGAACGGGCTCGGTTCAACAAAATGTGGCACCTTTTAGCCGTTGTTCTACTTTTCTCTCCCGTTGTCCCGGGTCGTCAACACTAGATCTCAACGGTTCTTTTCTGAAGAAACTTTCTCGCATTTTGGTTTTTAGTTGAGTACATCACTTACCGACTGATTTAAGGAAAAATATCTGCACATTGTCTAATCGATTACGTCATCCACTGATAAATGCAAACCTATTTCTTAATGATATTTTCATTTTTCCCTTTACAAAACCATTTCAACGTAATTTCAAAACAAAGCGGAGAAGAAAAGTTTTGAATTATGTGAGTTTATGAAATTTTGAATTATGTGAGAGTATGAAATTCTGAACTTTGTTATTGAATTTTTGAATCATGTGAGAGTATTAAATTTTGAATTATGTTATGTTGTGAAATTTAAGCTTGAATGATATGTGTCAAAAACAAATTCTTTTAAACGCATTTTGATGGCATTATTCTTCCCTGGTTCAAACCAAAGGACGAGTATGAGTCACGCTCAAAAAAGGACTCGAAGCAGGGAATACTGGAAAAAATGGCAACAAAACGAAGTCTCAAGCTATAATTGTGGAGAAATGGGCCACAAACGACTTACATCAATATGTCGGTGAAATACCGAAATACCGAGGTTTAAGGAAGAAGCTAGGTTCTCTTATTAGATTGGTCTCAATTTAAATAAGGTAATAGGCAAGCGGACTAAAAAACAGTAAGCCACGGGGACGTGATAACATTCCAAATGTAATGATAATGATTGCAACGAAGCACAAATCGATGCTTTTCTCAAGAGCTATGGAAGGTGGAAACCGAATAGCCACACATAGAAAGCGTTTCAAAGGACATGATTTGGCAATAGTGACCTTTCAAAATTTGCTTATATGTTAGCCTTTATTATGTTAAGTATGGAAATTTTAAAAGTCCCATAAAAAAATTTTCCGGGCAAAATTTAATATAACCTACACACCGTTGTGTTAATAGAGAATTCACTCTGTGCTAGTTCCATTTTTTCAAGGAACATGGTTTGGTCATAGTAGTTCTACAAACTTTCGCTTTATCAACCTTATTTATGGCATAGTGTAAAAAAGTTTTTGCAAAAAAATTCTCGAAAAGTTATATTTTACTTGTATTTTGAGTTAAATCCCTCCGAGACTTCGTTTAACAGAACTCTGTTAACGGCTATACAGAGCTCTGCAAAAAATTTTATTTAGTGTCTATGCTAGTTGTATTTAAATATAACTTCACATCCTTATTTCCTAAAACCTTTAAAGAATTCGGCGAATGAAAAGTCACCACAATTGTAATCTGGGGTCTACTCGCAAGCCGACTAGAGCTTTCCTATTTAAAGTAGATAAACAAAGATCAACTGGAATATATAGGCCGAGTCTTAATTTCTTACTTAGATTTTATGAATTTCAAAATTCTGACAGCAAAAGAGCGGATGAAGAGAAGAAATTTAAAAAGAGAGGAGAACATATGTAATATAAGAAAGTTTTGTCTGGCAGGCTTACTGAAAATAAATTTCAGTCTGGTATATAGTTTGAATCGCCGTTAACGTTACCTCCCACCTTTAATGAACTTTGAGTAGCTTTAAATAAATTTGACTGGTTTATTCCTTTTCTAGTTTAGGAAAAACCATGGCTTAGCCTTAAAACCTTATCTTAATTTTTCATATATTTTCACCTAACCGAGAGACAGGACATCGCATAAATGATAAATATATATAATCTGATTCTTCAAATTGAAACGCTTTTTGTTATAATGCAGCAATCGCAATATTTATTTATATATTTAAATGTTCTTTATTGTACCCATCATTCAAGGATGGAGGTACACTCATTTGTCATAATGTATACAACACCTAAAAGAAAGCTTCAGAGATTCTTTATTGATCAAGCTATTTCTGAATAGTGAAAGCTATTTTTATTTTGTACATTCCTTAAATTAAGTCATATTGTCTGCCTTAATTATTAATTATGGATTAATTTTTACCTAACAATGCCAGCGAGGAGGGTATGCAATAAAAGGAATTGGAGAGTAGAAGGCGACGAGATAAATGTATTCATTTTGAATTAATTATGGTGGGCGTTAGGGTGTAGTGGATAAATATTTTCATTACAATGCTGTTGATTAGTTTATCGCATAGAATGCGAAAAGCTAAGTGCGTTAATTCCGAATTAATTATGATGGCCTTCACGACGCGGTAGATTAATTTTTTTTAACAATATTTTTTAGTGAAGTAAAAGGCGAAACATTAATTTTATCCCATTCCCTTTTTTTTAGTAATAAATATAAGAGTAGAGCTCCAGAGATTTTAATGTTGGTGGGTACGCTAGGTTCCCCCCAGCGAATATAACTTTCTTATCTGTTTTCCACTATACACTATAAAATTGTCTTTTGAAGACTTTTGCGATATTTTGGAGAACTTTTCCTTTCTTGTCAACGGCATAGGTACTTTTGCGGTAGAGCTTTTACAAAATATTCGGCGTGCTGTGCCACCTGACAAAAAAAAAAAATTTTTAAATGAAAGCAAGAAAAAATATTTGAACTTGAAATAAGGGAAAAAAAGAAGATGGAATCAAACCCTTAAGTACGGTGTGATGGGGCCTACGGGTTAAGTTCGTTTGTGAAGTCTGTCTTCCGCACTGTTCGCTGTTCGTTGGTCTCTTCTTAGTCCGTCAGTGTACATTTTCTGTCCCCCTACCTTCACTCGCGCGCACTGCATTTCTTAGCCAAGCATTTTTTTAGCCAAACGCTTTTAATTTTTAACTAGCTACATTATTTATTTACTAAAAATTTCTTTTCATATTTCTTTATCCTCTTCGCTTAAATTTGCAGTTCCAACGATTTAAACATGGATTATGGTTTTGAGAAAATGTATGAAAATATTCAATTAGGAATTGTTTTATTTACACATTGGTTTATGCTCGGTTTGTAAATGAACATTTTTAAAAAAGTTACAGTGGATATGCAAAGCTAAGTTCTTACATTACATGGGAAAAATTACATTGAACGTAATAAACGCTACCGGGAAAAGAATAAAAGGGGAGGCATACGATGCGCTCTGCAATTGTCTTATTTTGACAAACAACCCAGCCGAGAATCAATTAAAATGATTTTGAAAGTAAATGATTTTTTTTTTGTAGTCCTCTCCAAATAACTCGCTTTAGTTCCCAACGCGAAATATATGCAACAATAACAGTATAACGCAAACGTAAATGTACAGAGTCATTATGAATCCAGCTTATGTTACAAGTGAATCCAGTTCCTCGCGTGATAGATTCAATTGGTTGCGTTAGTGTAAGGCGGCTTCGCTACACGAAGTGGCGCTTGGCATCAAGTCAATTTTATTTCGTTGAATTTTATTGACGGAACGGGAGGATTCGCTAGTTTCTACCTTTTAGTAATTGTATTGGGTAATGTTTACAAAAAAAATACATATAAAAAAAAAAAAAAGTAATAATGATAATAATAAATGGCAATAGTAAGGGGGGTTCGCCAAACTGTTATCGCAGTTCTGTCGCTCCGGCGTGGATCTGTTGGGCAGGGCGGCAATAGTAAGGGGGGGATCTTGAGCGGTACGCCCACCAAATCGTGCATTTAAAACACGATAGGGGTCGACTGTTCAGGAGGGGAGAGAAGTCATGTGGTGTGGGGTCCATGAAAAGTAATCGGGGGGAAACGGAACCTCATGTGCACACCCACGCCGTGTTCAGCTACAGCACGGGAGTTAAGGAAAAAAAAAACAAGTCCCGAAAGTATTGTCCCAATTTATATTATTATTATTATTATTTTAATTTTAGACTAATGAATTTAATTCTTAGACTAAAAAAAGAGACAAATGTGCATTTTTGTTTATTTTTGTATAGAGATTATAGCTCCTGACTAGTTTGCCCATGTGGAGATCTCACATGCAATAGATTCGAGGATGTTGATTGCATTCGTGTTGTCTTTTTCTTTTGTAAAAATGTATACATCGTCCGCGTAGAGACAATGTTCCACTCTTGGTACACGGCAAAGAATTTCGCTAATTTCGTTGAAAGCGATCTGGAAAAGCGTGACAGAGAGAGGAGATCCTTGCGGAATGCCATTCTTTAGCGGAAAGGAATCAGAAAGATGATTGTTGATTCTAACTTTGAACCGCCGATGCGACATGAATGATTTGATGTAGTTGAAGAATTTGGGTCCAACATTCCATGATTTCAAGAGTCTTAAGATAACATGAAGACCAACTCTGTCAAATGCTTTTTCGAAATCAATTGAGAGAATTGTTACGTGATTTCGTTCGGAAATTGCTTTGCTTGTGAAATTATCAATATGTAACAGAGCGTCGATGCATCCTCTACCCCGCTTGAAACCAACTTGTTGCTTTGTTATCAGGTTCTTGGATTCAAGAAACCAAGATAATCTAGATGCCATAATCTTCTCTAAAACCTTAGAGAGGCAAGATAAAAGAGAAATTGGGCGATAATCAGATGCGATGGAGACATTTTTTGACTTTGGAATTGGAACAACTGTTGCCATTTTCCACATGTAGGGTATATGGCCAGTCATAAATATCGTATTATATAGGTCCAGTAATTTATTTTTACTAGACTTAGACATAGCACTGATCATTTGGTATGAGATGCGGTCTAGACCAGGTGTCTTCCCCTTCAAATTGGAGAGACAACTTCCAAGTTCTGAGGTAGATACGCTATTTTTCAGGAACATGGCACATCTATCGATATTATTTGAAGGAGATATTGGAGTCCTTTTATTTTCAATGAAAGCACTGGTGAAGTTGCTGTCAGAGGAGTATTCGCACCACACTGTTCCAAAGTAATTAGAAATCTCATCTGCGTCAGTTAAAGTTCCATTGGGAGTGCAGATGGCAGAAATTTGGTTCAGGTTTGAAGTCCCATTAAGTCTGTTGATTTTGTTCCAGACAACTTTCATCGATGTATTTCTGTGAATTCGTCTCGAGAAAAGTTCGAAACTAAGTGCCTTTGATTTCCGTAATTCCTTCCTGAATAGAGCATTGGCCTTTTTGTTTAATAACAAGTGATTCTGATCAGGACATCTCTTAAAGCGGTGCCATAGATTCATTTTATTTTTCCTCAAAAACGAAAGCATGTTGTTCCACCAAGGAACCCTAGCTCGTTTAAAAGAGGTGTTGGATTGAGGAATAGAAAGATGAGCAGCCGTGCGAATCGCTTTAGACATAATAGCAGCATCATGGTTGCAGTTTCCGTTAAATGGCTTTGAATTCAAAAATGACTCCACTTGTTTGGAGTAATTGATCCAATCCGCTTTATCTAGGAGGAATTTGGCCTGTTTTGCTGGAGTAGCAGAGGACGTTGAAAGTTTAAGATCGATTATGATTGGAAAGTGATCACTATTATGTAGATCATCAGAAATAGACCAGGACACCAAAGGAAGAAGTGATGGAGAGCAACATGTTAAATCAATATGTGAAAAAGTATGATGAGTTGAGAAGTGCGTTGGTTTTCCATCATTTAAAACGCAAAGGTTGCTTTGAAAAAAGGCGTTTTCTAAAACTGTACCGCGAGTGTTGTTCACTGTTGAGCCCCAGATGGTATTCCAGCTGTTGAAATCGCCGCATATAATTAATGGGGAGGAAAGTACAGAGAATAAATTGTAGAGTTCTTGCTGAGAAAACGATTGCGAAGGTGGAATATAGAGCGAAAGCACTGTAAATTTTATATTTAACATTATTTGTATCGCTACGGCTTGTATATTTAAGCTTAAATTTATGCGTTTGTGAGGTATACTTGATTTTATAAAAACACCTACTCCTTGTTTGGAATATGAATTTTGATCAGCATTCGTGAAGTATCCAGTATATGATTTGGGTGGAATAGGATTAAAAGAGCTTCTACAATGGGTTTCTTGAAGCGATAAAAAGGTTGGATTAAAATCATTTATGAGTGTACGGAGTTCATCAAAATTATTAATAAGTCCCTTAAAGTTCCATTGTAGAATTTTAAAAACTTTATTTAATTGTAATGACATGTAAGCAGAGTGGTGGGAGGGTTAAGTTGACATGTCAGCGTCTCCGTCGAGAATTTAATTAATAATATAATTTTTGGTTAATGGTGGAACAGGTTTTTCATTGGAAGCAGTTGCAGTTAAAGTCTTACTAGGCTCGATTTGCGAGGCAACAGCAGCATAGGTATTACTTTTGCCAATTCAATGGGCTACAGATGGATTTCTTTCCCGGTATGTGCGTCGCGCTTCGCCCATGCTACAGTAATTTTCTGTTTTGATTTTTAATATTTCACGCATCTGTACAAAACGTGGGCATTGTTTGTCTAACGCTGAGTGTTGATCATTGCAATTTATGCAGAAACTACGGGTACAGCTTTCAGTAAGTGGAGGATGACCACAGTTAGCACAAGATGCAGCATTAGTGCATCTTTTTGCCGTATGACCCAGGCGTTGGCAATTTTTACACCTCATAGGATTTGGGATGTATAGTTCTACTTTACATTTATACCACGCCACATCAACTGTTCGCGGTAATCGATAGCGATCAAAAGTTAAAATAATCCTTCCTGTAGGAGAGCGTGTTTTTCCGTCATCATTCAGTTTGGTTAATTTATATGCTTCAGTCACTCCTTGAATGCCCATTTCGGGAAAAATTACATTGAACGTAATAGACGCTACAGGGAAAAGAATAAAAGGGGAGGCATACGATGCGCTCTGCAATTGTCTTATTTTGACAAACAACCCAGCCTAGAATCAATTAAAATGATTTTGAAAGTAAACGATTTTTTTTTTGTAGTCCTCTCCAAATAACTCGCTTTAGTTCCCAACGCGAAATATATGCAACAATAACAGTATAACGCAAACGTAATGGTACAGAGTCATTATGAATCCAGCTTATGTTACAAGTGAATCCAGTTCCTCGCGTGATAGATTCAATTGGTTGCGTTAGTGTAAGGCGGCTTCGCTACACGAAGTGGCGCTTGGCATCAAGTCAATTTTATTTCGTTGTATTTTATTAACGGAACGGAAGGATTCGCTAGTTTCTACCTTTTAGTAATTGTATTGGGTAATGTTTACAAAAAAAATATATAAAAAAAAAAAAAAATAAATAAATAATGATAAAAATAAATGGCAATAGTAAGGGGGGTTCGCCAAACTGTCATCGCAGTTCTGTCGCTCCGGCGTGGATCTGTTGGGCAGGGCGGCAATAGTAAGGGGGGGATCTTGAGCGGTACGCCCACCAAATCGTGCATTTAAAACACGATAGGGGTCGACTGTTCAGGAGGGGAGAGAAGTCATGTGGTGTGGGGTCCATGAAAAGTAATCGGGGGGAAACGGAACCTCATGTGCACACCCACGCCGTGTTCAGCTACAGCACGGGAGTTAAGGAAAAAAAAAACAAGTCCCGAAAGGATTGTCCCAATTTATAACCTTGTCACGGTCTAAGCCCCTTTCGGCCGGTAGAGCATATATATATATATATATATATTTTTTTTTTTTTTTGAATTGTGGTTTGGCTCTCGGAGCCTCCTGAC
>NW_023998449.1:378854-391777 GCF_014805625.2 Glossina fuscipes | reverse complement strand
GGACGTGTCCGCGAGTTGTATCTTCAATTATTAGACAAAAAAAAAAAGGAAAAGTACAAAAGGCAATTAACAACGAGGAGCAAGCAATAGCAAGTGTGCGCTGTAAATTTTATTCGAGAAACAGAAATATTTGCTTAAATTTTAACTTTTGATTGTGAAATAAAAATGCCTACTTAAACTTCATTGCCAAATATTTGCTTAAATTTCAACTTTTGATTGTGAAACAAAAATGGCTACTTAAACTTCATTGCTGTAACACTGATGTGCATTGAAATTATTATTGCATTTTAAATTTTGTTCAAGAAACAGAAATATTTGCTTAAATTGTAACCTTTAGTCGTGAAACAAAAATGTCTACTTAAATTTCATGATTTCGTGAATCAAAAATGCCTACTTAAATTTCATGATTGTAGTACTGATGTGCACCTGAATTATTATTACATTTGTATCTTTTATGCGTGCGTTTAATAAATTATAGAAGAAAAAAAAAAAAAGGAAAAAAAAAGGTTTTAATCCAATGATCCAAAAAGGAAAATAATCACAAGTTTTTGATAAAATAGCATGGTTCTTCAAATCACCTTGAACAAAAAGCCAAGTGCGTTTGGTAGATTATGAAAAACGAGGAGAAAAAGAAATACTCCAGTAATTTATAAATTCTTAACGAAATAAATTCTTTCTTAAACGTTATTGTTGAAAACTCGAAGTTTTTGTTGACGTCACTACTTGTTAAAAGAAAAAAAAAGGGTAGAAAGAAAAAAAAAAAAAGGAAACTAAACAAAAAAAGGATCAATGTATTTACTTCATTCAAGATGCGTTAAGAGGAAGAAGAATAATTTTCCAGTTTCAGTAGCTTATGAATTACGTGCACCCCCATGCACCTACATCGCAGCTGTGTTGTGATTGTGCTGACTACTTAAAACGAACTTCCTACTTCCTTGCTGTGAACAGAAACCGCCGGTGTAGCAACTACCGCAACCGACCTCGCCTCGACACCGATCGCATCAAGTATTGTAAGTTATTTTAGTTTGTTTAATTCCCTTTTCTTTTTTGTGTCCCCGATGAGTGGCTAAGCGTTACAGCTGCCGCCGCTGTAGCTGAAAGACAAAAGGGGGGTGTGCATATGTAGGGCAGACGCCGGACGACTACCGACTGACTTACGGTGGACAGACGGACGGTAGACAACCGACGGGACCTTTTCATTTTTTTTTTTATTTTATTTTTTTGTCAGGAAAAGATATATACTCAACCGGCAATAAAAGTATCGAGTCTCATGACAACCTTTTGTGGTTTATGCTGATTTTGAATGCATTTTAGAACCAATTAACATTCAAAATTCAACAAACATCCAATCGGTACAAAAACCTGTTCCATTTGCCTATAATTATTATGTTAAGCGTGCATTCGATAAAAACTTAGATATAATTAGGATATGTAGTGGGGAAAATTCAACAGGTCATTTTTTTCAATATATAGTCAAAGATGTTCTATGTATTTACAATAATTATTTATGTAAAGTTAAACCTATGAATACTTTGACGTCTGCGGAACGCGAGAGAAAAAAAAACCAATACAATTTGTCACATTTGTGGGAAATTGTTTTTGCCTCTCGACCACAGGGTAGCTGATCACTGTCATTTGATAGGTGATTATAGAGGACCTGCTCATAATACGTTCAATTTGGATGCAACATTTGTTCCAATATTTTTCCATAATCTTTCAGCATACGATTGTCATTTGTTTATTAGGGAACTTTCATCTATTAATGGTAGCATAAGTATTATTCCACAAAATAAGGAATTGTACATCTCCATATCTAAGAGAATATAAAAAAAGTTCATTGATCTGCGTTTTTTAGATTCATTTAAATTTATGCCAACAAATTTATAAACACTGGCCCGATACAGATTTAATTGCTGTCAAATCCGTTTATCCTAACGCTAATGATTTCAATTTGATGAAACGTAAGGGAGTCTTTCCTTATGGTTATCCAAACTCTATTGATCGCCTCCAAGAAATCCAATTACCACCACGTTCATCCTTTTTCAATAAATTAATCAATGAAGCATGTAGTGTAGATGATTATGAACATGCTAGAAAAGTCTGGAATACATTGCAATGTAGAACGCTCGGAGACTACTTACTATTCTATTTGAAAGTTAAATATTTTGCTATTATGTGATGTCTTTGAAAATTTCCGAAAAGTATGTAAAAATATTTACAAGTTAGACCCTTGTCAATACGTCTGGTCTGCCTTGGGATGCAATGTTGAAGACAACGGAAATAGAATTGGAATTATTGGCTGACGTTGAACCATATAATTTTATTGTTCGAGGTATAAGGGGTGGCATTGTTCATTGTTCTAAAAGATATTCTTTAGCTAACAATAAATATATAAGCGATTATGATCCTGCTCAACAATCAAATTATCTAATTTATTTGGATGTAAATAATTTATATAGTTATGCCATGTCACAATGTCTACCCCATAAAAATTTTGAATGGATGACAAATTCGGAAAATTTTAATTTACGTGAGGTGAAAGATGACTCAGAAATAATATATATACCAATTTACATTGGTTTTACCGTGTTAGAATTATCCAAATGTACAATTTCCATTATGATCACATAAAACCTAAATATAAAGAAAATATTAATCTAAATTACATGGATACTGATTTATTTATGATATTGGAACAAATAACTTACTTCATGACATTCGAGATGATAACAGCTATTATTTAGATATGTCCGCACATCCAAAACAAAATATATTCGATTTCCGAACTAAAGGAAGGAATCCACCGAATTTTGGGATTGAGATAACTCTCGGTATAGTAGCAGTACCCTTGTTACTCATCCTTAATTTTGAATGTATTGCATTCTAAGCTATTTTTACCGCATCCATAATATTAATTAGTTTGCTTTTTTCAAGATATTTTAAGTCTTTTTAACAGCGGTTAAAAATAGCTTTTTCCATCGCATGTTCCTCTTTTTCTTTCTCTTCTATTTTTCCTCCCCTTTTTTTTCTTAAATTTTCTTGCTTTTTTCGTCTTTTTGCTAGTCTTACTAGCACTCACACCGAGACCAAATTTCACTTTTGCCTTCATTGCATTCGTTACGAACCAAGCGTTTATGCGTTCTTTTAAATTACTGTCTTTAGATTTTACTCGTTGCCTGGCTTTTTCTGTTAATATCTTATCAGCTTGATGTCTCTTATTAATGTCTCCCGATTGTGAATGCTCTCGCGCTAGACGTGTTGCTAGTTTCATCCCTGGACCACAAAATTGATAGCCAGGTAAATGTAGTTCAACAAGTAATATATTTATTAGGCTGTTTACGAAATCTCGTCCAATTTTAGATTGATTGACTGATATTATAGTTCATAACCATTTTTTATCGTTTTATATACAATAGAACCAGGATCAAAAATCAAAATAAGTGGTATTTATATATAAAAGCAAATTAGTTTATCGTTATGCGTTTAGTTAATAAATCGAAACAAATCGTTGTAAGGAATGCTGACGATGTTTGTTTGCAAAAAGGAAAGACTAAAATTGTACATAGTACTCTATTACCGAACTCAATACGAGCATTAATTGTGGTAAGACAAATGTTATGATTAGCCTACTAGAAAATCCTAATGGCCTCATTTTTAAAAACATCTACATATATCGTTATCTGCAGACACTGATCGGTCCGATAAAGGGTATAAACTTATTTACATTCTCAGAAAATGAAAAAGCCTATCTAAGGCAAAACCACATTCAATAATGATATTCGATGATGTGATATGTAATAAACAAAATACTACAAGGAATTACTTTTGCATGGGTAGACACAAACACATTGATTGCTTTTATTTATGACAAACATATATGAGAATTCCTAACCATTTGATACGAGATAATGCAAATATGATAGTAATATTCAAACAAGATGAAACGAATATGAGACATATATACAATGATCATGTTATCGGTGATATGTCATTTAAGAAATTTTTAACGATTTGTGCTGGAAAGATAAATATGGTTTTGTTGTTGTGAGCAAGGATGATCGAATTGATAAGGGGCGATATCGGAGAGGTTTCGATAATTTCATACAGTTCAGTTAGTTAAATTAGATATAAAGCTGATCATTATCAGATATAAGCAGACCACTATCAGATATGAAGCTAATCATTATCGGATACAGAGCAGATCACTATTGGATATAGAGCAGAGTACAAATGAGTAACGAATTATTAAAAGAAAGTATAAAGACACGAGCGCGAAAGCGAAGCTAAGAAATATTAAATTGAATCAAATAGAGAAGGTTAAGTTATTGGAAGACACATTTCAGTCTATAACGCAGCCTTTGAAACGGATAATTAAAAAACATGATAATAACAATTCTACACCGCTGACGTCATCATTGACGAATGATTCGATAGAAAATCATAACAATGGTGGTGATGAAGGTGACAACGACGATGATGAATTTAATAATGAGATTAATGATGTAAATAATATTGATTATAATGATGTTGAGGTTCAGGCAGACAATGACGTTGCGATGGGTAACAATGATATTGAGATGCCTACATATAATTCTTTATCAAATTATAGATATAAACCAAACGGAGGACAAAGAAGAAAAACTAAAACAAATTTATTGAAACATGGAAAGAGTAGAAGTAGTGCAAAAACTAAAAAGAATTTATTAAAGTATGGAAAGAGTGGAAGAACTGGTAAGAGAATATTGCGTAATACCCCTCTAACCGCAACTGCATCAACACATGTAGTTCATGATACAGAAAATTCTCCATATGTTGATTACGTAGGTAATCAAGAAGAAGGAGGAGCTGATTTTCATAATCCGGAAGAAGACATGATTATTGATAAAACGTCTTTGGAATCATCATCACTATTAAACAACAACAGCAAGAATAAGAAAAGGTTTAGAATTAAAAAGAGTTTAAAGCGAAACAATATAGGAAATATTAAGTGGGCTATGAAGCCAGGTGTGTTTCAGCTCATGTTTCACTCAAAGCCTCAACATTATACAAAAAGAGATTTGGTAAAATATAAAGATATTCTAATAAATACAAATGTATACAAACGTCATTATCAACCAGGCGCGCAAAGTAAATGTGCAGAAGCATTTAAATATCAACGTGTAATAAGACCAGTATTTAATCAGAAATCAAATCGAAAGGTAGTGGGCTATCGTTAAAGTCATTAGACACTCGTAAACCTATCTATACCTATTGGGACGATCATAACGAGCTAGTTGATAGATTACGCTTCTTCCGAAAGTGCTGAACATAATAATCACAAAAACGAAATAATTTCGATTGTTGAGGAATTGCGAGAGGCCAACATAATTAAATAATAATAATAATGAGTTCTATAAATAAGTTTGGAGAAGGTTTAATTAATCATCATCAGTATAACAATTCAAAGTTAAAGACAAATTTATTGAAAATGCTTGGCATTACTATAAATAGTAGTAGCATACATTTCATAAGGAAAGAATTTGTAATTTAATTACACCTACAGACCCCAAAGATGCTGTAACAAAAGCATATGTGCTAAGAAAAAATGATGTGTTAACAGATAGTGTAAACAATCTAACAACTACATACACTTCAAAAATGGATCGCATTGAGGATGATATGAGACAATTTCGAAACTCATATGATTTACAGATGAATAGTATGAAAAAACAAATAGATGAATTATACACGACAATCAAAGATGATATTAACAGCGAAGCTAAACAAATTGAGATAACTCTTAAGAATCAACTAATTAATGCAAATGAAAGCTATATGAATAAGATTGCGGAGCGATTCGATAAAATTGAAGAACATATTTTCAAATGGTTTGGAGTGAAACAACTACAAGAAAAATATGGTGAACAATTGAATAGTATGAGAGATGATTTAATAAAATTACAAACTACCCTAACAAGTAACGTTGAAGAAGATGTTAAATTAATTGAACAGACTGTTAAAGCGTATTTGCATAATGAGAATAAGGAATTTATAAATAAAATTGAAGAACGATTTCAAATAATTGAGGACTACCTTTTCAAATCGATTGGTTTAAAGCAGCGACAACAAGAAGACAAGGATATAAAAAGAAGGAGAACTAATTAAAAAGAAACAAAAATAATAATTTTTTCTATCTAAAAAACAACAACAAACCAGCAAACAAATAAAAATAGATTAAAGGTCATAGATTTTGCATGATGGATCTAAACAGGGATAAAAGAGATATAGTTAATAAAACACAAACAAGCACGCAAACATTTCAGAAGAAGACGAGTTGTCATGAAAGGAATTGATGATTTGTGGCAAACAGATCTCGTTGAAATGATAAGCTATGCAGTACAAAAAAACGGTTATCGTTACATTTTAACAGTAATAGATACATTTTCGAAAAAGGCTTGGGTTATGGCGGTGAAAAACAAAAATGCTCAATACGTAATGAATGCTATGAAGGGAATTTTTGAGAAAAATCATCGCAAACCGAAAAATTTGCAAACTGATAATGGTAAAGAGTTTTTCAATAATCAATTTCATCAATTGATGCAAAACAATCACATTAATCACTATTCAACATATAGCGTTCTGAAGGCGTCCATAGTAGAACGGTTTAATAGAATATTAAAAGGAATGATGTGGAAAGAGTTTATTTTTCAAGGAACCTATAAATGGATTCATATATATAAGGACCTTTTCGATAAATACGATAACACATTTCATAGAACGATGAAAATGACACCAAAGCAAGTGAATTCTTCAAATGAGAAATCTCTTCTGGATACGGTATACAGCAATTTAAAAATATTCAAAAGACCAAAGTTCAAAACAAATGATTATGTACGAATAAGTAAATATAAACATCAATTTGAGAAGGGCTACACACCCAATTGGACTACGGAGATCTTTAGAGTGAAAACTATAAGAAATACAAATCGAAATACATATTTGCTTGAAGACTATCAGGGGCGTGAAGTTAAAGGTGGATTTTATGAATATGAATTAATGAAAACTAAGTTTCCCCAAACGTATTTAGTTGAAAAAGTTGTAAAGAGAAGAGGAAATATGGTCTATGTTAAATGGGTTAGGATTTTCATCGAAACACAGCTCTTGTATGAACAATATATCTTAATTATAATAAAAGCTATCAGAGACATTCTTAGATAATTTATTCACTCATATCATTCAATTCCAAATGTCGATCGGGAAAACAACTTATTTCATATTGGTAACCATCAAATCACAATTCCTATTGGTACATATGAGTTTTCTGACATAGCCAATTTAATTACAAGTAAATATCATGATGTGAATGAGAAAGGGCGCAAATTATAAGCAAATTATAATACGTTACATACACACATAAAGAGTACAATAGATCCAATTTATTTCGATAAGAAGCGCTCGATTGAATCATTATTGGGGTATAGTAAGAGAAAATTACAACAAGGTATAGAACACTTTTCAGATAAAACAATCGATATAACGAAAATGAATACCATAATGATTGAATTTAATATTATAAATGGATGTTATATAAACAACGTATCAGCGCCTACTTTTCATCAGTTCTCACTTACTGTTAGTCCAGGTTATAAAATTGTAGAGATACCGACTAATGCAATATATTTACCTATTGTTTTGAAAGTTGCCGATCAATCTGGTAATTTAATAAATTTTCGTGGAGAAAAAATTTCAATAAGATTGCATTTAAAACCATCATCACACACACATAGATGATAATATTCAACAAAAAAGAATTATTTAATGATTCAATGTTCACTTCGACATCATCATCAATAGAATACACCACGAAGAAATTATTATCATCATCATCAACGTCATCACTGTGTAGTGATAATAAGAGTAATAAAAAAATACAAACGAATAATACCAAGCAGCAAAACTACTAATACCCTAAGTAGAATTAATCAGGAATTTTTAAATAGTTTAGGGTTTCAATTGAAATAGCCAGAAAAACCAAAAAATGAGTAATATAATTAATATATTACAAAAACCACAGTTTGATAATTCGTTTACAAAAAAAGAATATGACAGTTACACATCATACTTACAATCATTTAAAAATAATGATGAAATTCGTATACCAATTCAAAATCAAGATTTCTATGCCTTACCAAGCGAAAGCTTTCTATATATTGAAGGAACTGCATCAAAGGAAGATGGCACAATCTCTAATAGCATAAAACTGTTAAATAATTGTATGGCGCATCTATTTGATGAAATTCGATATGAACTTAACGGTATAGAAATTGATCGTACACGTCATTTGGGTATTACAACGGAAATAAACAATTTCCCATCATTGAATAAACGTGAGAGTGAGAACCTATTGAATGCAGTATGGTCGCCATTTAATAACGATGAACTCACTATTGTAAGCGATTATTTCAACTTTTGTATACCACTCAACATGCTGCTTAGATTTACGGAAGATTTCAATAAAACCATAGATAATTCCGAACATGAACTGATTTTACTACGATCTAAAGACAATAAACAAGCTATTACAACTACCTTGGCAAACGAACAAATTAAATTAAGTATTTTGAATACTACATGGAAAATGCTACATGTTCAACTGGCTGACGCTTACAAATTGGAGGTGTTTAAAAAAATCAATTCTCGCCAACCGTTAAATATATGCTTCAGAACTTGAGATATGTATTATAGCATTTCGAAACGCCGAAAACAAATTCACTCATTGCAATTTAACGAATGTAAAGGTACATCTAAATTCCGATTCATATCCATACGATGATTTGAATCTTAGGTTCAATCAAAATCAATTCGCTCTACTCTATGACATGTATTCAAGATTTCAACAAAGTTATTATTCATGCGATCGATATCTGCTATTGAAACGTAATGAGTTTCTCATGC
Organism: Glossina fuscipes; assembly: GCF_014805625.2. Taxonomy (NCBI): domain Eukaryota; kingdom Metazoa; phylum Arthropoda; class Insecta; order Diptera; family Glossinidae; genus Glossina; species Glossina fuscipes. Next base: position 382,843 of record NW_023998449.1, on the reverse strand, counting down.
TTGCACGCAGTGTTGTTTTGGATGTAACACATCAAAACGAATCGGTTAAAATCGGACCAACCGATATTCGCATTGAATTGAAAGTTTCAAGTTACATACCAGCTAATACATCAGCATACTGTTTAATTATACATGATAAAATATTTGACTATGTACTCCTTACAAATGAAGTAAGAAAAATATTGTAAATTGTAATAAAATAGCAATAAAATAATATATACTTATTTATATATATATATGAATTTTTTATGAAACAAGAAAACGTTCTGTTTCTCTCCATATATATTTAGATAGATCATTTACATCTTGATCATTATATCTTTAAACTTAGCAGTGTGCGTTTGTAAGCAAAGAAGACAGGGGGTATTATAATGGAAATAAATATATATATTTTGCTTCTTGTATTGAAAATAGTGATTGGTAATCCTATACCGTTCAATATTACTACTCCTCAAGCAGATTCGAATTCGAAAACTGTAGAGTTCAATTTAACTCTACCCAACGATGATATTCTGAAAACTAATATATCATTTGCTATGATGAAATAAAGTGAAGCACTGGAATTTAAAGACAATGATAATCTATTAAAAGATCAAAGTGATGCTACAATGCTAACAACTAGTAAAACTATTTCACCACCTATTGAAGCACCAACAACGCAACAAGAACAAAAACAAGAAAAAACAACAGAACAAACATCATTAAAATATTTTTCAGTGGATGACGCTATAGACGTATATCGTAGATCGTTAATCAGTTTCGAAATGGATATAGGTGGTATACTGGAAACTGAGAAACCATTTTACAGACATTTCAATCTCAAATATGAAAATGTTGATGTACCCATTCATTGTTCTTATAAAAGCAAAGACAACTAAAAATAAATTGCTTCGAATATCATAAATTTGAACAAGAGAGAATATTAAGTAATGGTGAAATTGAGAAGTTTCGCACGCCAGACTTATCGCGAAGGCTACAGGACATTCGAATAGTTGATCTAAAAGATTATACACATACGTATAAAATGAATATTACGTAAGGATGAAATAGTTAGTTTCCAAGAAAACTTCAAAAAAGAATAAATATGAATATGAAAATTAACGGGTCAACGCTATACGCGTTTTTAATTTTCATTCATATTTATAATGCACAACTCCATTACACTCTCTCCCATTCTAAACGACTTTATGATAACAGAATTGCTAAATTTAATGGTGATACAAGTAAATATTTAAATTTTCGAATAAGACTTCCAAACGATACAACGCGTACAATGATACATTTATCACTTCAGTTCCAATTACCGGAAGATAAAATTTCAGCAACAACAACAACAATATCACCACGAGTATCAGCCTTACTAACAAATAATAGACAAGCAAGGCATGGTGCTTATAAACTATTTACAATAAATCATGTAATTGAAGCTGTTAAAAAGGATTTAATAGAAAAAGAAATAAACATTGGAGGTATTATTGAAAGTGCATTAGTATTCCATCGTCATTTCAATTTAAAATATGAAAATTGTGAAACTATAGTCAAATGTAGCTATTATAGTAATTACGTTAGCGTTAACTTAATATCCATTGCTTTGAATTTAATGATATACCTTCATATTTTGATGGTTATGATGATGGTGGTGGTGGGGTGGTGGTGGTGGAAATCAAAGAGAAAATTCAAACTTAAATGAACAAGAATATCAATATTAAGTTAGTCCACTCATCGGTCGACCCAAAAATGATATATATGTTAGAACTATTGATATCAACGATTATTTACAAACGTTCCATATGAGTATACAGTAATACGCATCACGTCACAGTAAAATAAATATGATAATAGAAAAAATATACACATTTTTAAGGACATTCTCGAATATTATTTCCGATGAAGATAGAAAGAAACTCGTCAGTATTCAAGCACATCTGGAAGATTTAAACAATCGCAGAATAACTCAAAACAAATATAGCGAACATTATGAGGACTACGTTTGGTCAGACGAGAATGCTATATGTGGACCAGATACATGTAACTGTACATACTATAAGGGAAAAAAAATAGAAGTAGAAAAAGAAGCAAATAAATTTATAGAATTCTATTATAACATAATATAAAATATAATTGAATGTAAACATTATACTTTTTTAAAAAAATAAATTATATAAGAAAAAAATCTCTCTTTTTCTCTCATCATCATTATTAAACAAAAAAAAAAAGGGAGAACTATAAAAATATTGTGTTTAGTTGTTTGGAGAACATTACCTTGTAACAATGCGTCAAGATAAAATAATTATTATTGATGTACAAGGTTTCTATAGCGCAAACAAATTTATTCCAAAAGAAGTTTTCATCTCCGCCTATGACTCACAGATCAAAAATTTCATAATTCAACCTCCATTCGAATATTCAAAGTTAATGGCGAGGGATAGGACTAAAAACAACTGGTTGTATAATCACTTTCATGGATTACGATGGGATGATGGTAATTCAACGTTTGTCACGGGTCTAGCTCCGCTGGCCGGTAGTGCGATTTAATTGATGGGGCTTCGCTTTCTGAGCCGCATGACAAAGAAAAAAAAAAAAACTGCAAAAAGAGAAAATGTTTTATGTCCGTAGCCTGTCGTTCGTCCGTCTAGAGTGAGACCGTCTGTATCTGTCCTATATCTCCCTACGGTTCCCCCACGGGAAACTTGAGAACACAGTTTTATTGGTGGTTATCCCGTGGCAAAATTACAAATTTTCAAACAGCATCAATGGCAAGCCATATGTAGGTAATTTTTATCTTGAGGCTATGCATACAAAAATCACCAGTCAAGTGAATCCAACAGTGTTTTTTCCACCTTTAATTTGAGCGAAAGTTTACCATTTTCTAAATGAATTTATCTGATGTCACAAAAACACACTTCCCAGCCTTCAAATGTTCTTCACCGTTTTTTCTTTTTTATAAGCAAAACAACAAAATTGCGAAGCTTTTCTAAATTACAATTTCGGTTTTTTTTTTTCTTCTGGCACCGTCGATATTAGTTGAGCTTTTGTTAACTCTTCTTTTTCTTTCAACTGCTTTTAATTGTTTACATTTTGCTGCTTTCGATTTATCAAATTATACTTCTCCAAATCTTTTTCTTTTTTTTTTCTTTTTTTTGCTTCTATTGAATTATAATTGCCCTATTTGCTTAATGAAGGCAAGGTAACAAAAATAAGCAAAAAAACACGCTTCAGAAACACTCCTTTTTTTCTTTTATTCAGAAAGAAACATAGCAAAACAATTCACAAAAACTTCTCATCTCGTGTTTAATTTTCTGTAACTTAATCGATAAAGGCAGCTGGCTACCCATTTTTGGTTAATATATTAATGTTAATATCTGTTTACAATCATTCTTTTTCTCTATTTTTTCTCTTTTACAATTTAAACTTAACAATAGTCTCCTCCTCAAACCAACTTCTCTTGATTTCGTGAGTTGGTAAATTAAAAAAATTAAATTTCTCTTATTCTGAACGTGCACTCTCGTCCGAACTTCAAGAAAACACTTCTTTCATCTCCCCTATGTATGTATTCTTGTATATATGATGGACTATTCGTCCTTTTTTTTTCTCTTATCTATTTATGTGGCACGGAACAGCTTTTATATGCTTTATCTGAACATTTTTAAACCATTTTGTTCTTTGCTGTTTGCTGATTAAGATAACCAATTTTTCTTTTCCCCCTTTTTTTTTCTTACAAATGATTTTGGTTAAAGAAGGGAATTTGTATAGCCTTCACTTTGTTTTCCTTGCACAATTCGTTCTTGCTTTCACTTGTTTTTCACTCTATTGATTGATTATTTTGGAGAATTTTGCAGGTTTGCAAAACGTAAAGAAAACGATTCAAAGCGTTTAGAGGACAAAATCAGCAATAATCCCAGTTAGTACAAATGTAGAGCTTTTTTTGGCTCAACAATACAGGCAAATGTTTCTTATTTTTCCTTTTAAGATTTTTGTTTCCACTTTTA
>NW_023998449.1:273605-353854 GCF_014805625.2 Glossina fuscipes | reverse complement strand
ATTTGGTCGCTTGGGGGAAATAAAATCAAACTAGCGATAAGAATCTATTATTACGGCCGCTCCTTTTTTTGTCGCGTTTTATATATATTTAGGACAAAAAATTACGACAGTTTATTATCTAGACATATAAGCCACAAATTGTTATCAATGCAAAAATAAAAATGAAAAGCAAATGAAAGCAACCCATGGTCGCAAATATACATTTTCTTAATTGCGAAAAGAAAAAACAATTTTATAATCATAACCAATGTAGTCTAGTAGCAAACTTTTCTAAATTGCAAAACATGAAAGTTTTTGTTTACAGGAAAAAAAAATAAAAAAAATCGATGTAGACAATGTGTGTGCAGTACGAATTTTTTTTTAGAAATCTTTTTCGCTAATGTTTCAGCTTTTTTCATTTACCTTCTTGGGTAGCTTTTTCTTTTTATGCTTATTAAAAACCAACATGTTCAAATTTGATTTTCGGGTTGACGAGTGTGATAAAGATGATAACGTTAATGACGCTTCCTATCAAAAAGATTTTCTAGTTTGGTAATAATTTGCTTGAAAAAGTGCGTCTAATTCAGATGGTAAGAAAGCCCACGAGCAACATTCTGATTTAGTTTAGGGTGTTTACGAAGGTGGTGCAAAGATCTGGGAGTGCACTGATCACATTTTAATAATAGTAACGTATAAGAAAAAAACAAATATGTATAATTATACATGTGCTCTGTTGTTGTTGTTAGTATCAAGAGAGAGAAATGAGATTTTATTTATTTAAACACACGCATTCAATATAAACAAAACACATCAGTGAAACGTGCACACGCTCCAAATTCACGGACTCACGTTTTCCAACAAATATCGTTGGTCGTCGGTTAAAAAATTACATTTTAACAAGGGTGAATCCCATACAGTACGTTGCTTATCTTACGAAAATTCTTGTTTTAAGCAAGATTGACTATCCTTTGATAATTTGGGCTTTTTGATAACAATGGGCTTTTTTCACATGCCAGTGACGTCTGGTCTTTCGGAATTACACTTTGGGAAATGTTTTCTTTTGGTAAAGCTCCATTCGGAAATATCCGTGGAGTTGACGCAATTCAATTAATTGAGAATGGATACCGCTTGCCACAACCACCGCTTTGTCCAATTCATATTTATAAAATAATTCAAAGTTGTTGGAATTACAAAGCTAAGGATAGACCTACATTTCACTATCTAACTGATTTTTTTTCCCGCGATCCGGATTATCAGAATATAGTTGAATTTATTTAAAACAACCCATATTAATTAAGTTCAGAACGGGAATTGCAAATAGCATATCTTTTCTTTTCTCTTTAAAGTGCAATTAATATTTCTGAAAACGTATAAAAGAAGAAAAATTTGTATTGAATAAAAAGTACATAAGTTAAAAATTTACCATTTTTTAAACGTCATCAATGTGCTTATGTGCATACCTGTGCACATTTTTTCAATTTCCAAACTTTACCTGAATTTTGTTTAGAAAATAAAGAGCATATTAAGTGGTTTTTTTTTTTTTTTTTTAGTTTGTTTAGAAATGGATTGGACCAATTAAGTTAATGTTAGATCCATAATCCAGAAACGAAGTTGAGAGCGATTGATGAAAAAATTTGAGCATACGTAGACTGATGTACTTGGTACTGTACTGTCAAGATCCGGCTAATAATGCCGATAAAAGAGAAAGTGTAGACGATTCGTGATTGCAATAGAAATACTAAATGTAAAATTAGAGTGAAAACTCAGCTGATTTGATAAAGGCAGTCAGTTGCTTCAAATGCCTAAATTTACCAGCACTAAAAATTTCATATAATTTGTTATACAGGTTAAATATACTGAAAGATTGTCTAAGGATGTCAAACCTCCTGCACTCAAAAATAAGGTGCTCGGCAGACTCAGTAATATTGCAATCTTCATAGATGTCAGAGGAGGAGACTTTGATCATTTTAAAATAAACCTTGTCGTAGGTATGATTACTCATAAGACGGTGAAGAACTTTAAATTCCCACGTTGTGAAGCGTTACACGATATAGAGTAGGGATATTCAATTTTGAATCTAACAATAGATTTGTAAACGTTTAATGCTTTCCTAGGTGGGAGTCCGGTGTGAATGTTGGTCAGAAGTTTGATGACATTTGAGCCTGTGTTGCGATTTTCGTGGCTATCCTTGTAATGCTCATGCGTGGTTAAACTTGAGTTGATTATTCTGCCCAAAAATTTAAAAGAGGAAGACGGACTGATTTTTACACCATTGATTGTAATTTAAAAAAATTTTTTGGGACCCTTAGCAAAGCGAATGACTTTTGATTTTTCCGGGTTGAAAGTTAGATTTAAGTCTGCACAAAGTTTGTGAAAAAGATTGGCTTTAGTGTCGAGGTTACGGACTGCTTCCATTAATGATTTTCCAGCAGAGATGATGAGGAAATCGTCAGCATATTGAAATAAATGGGTAGAATTGTCCTGTAATTGATGTAAACCGGCTGTGTATAAATTGAAGAGAACTGTGCTGAGACAGCTACCTTGAGGTAAGCTTCCACAAATTTCGACTGTATGTGAATCTAATACGAGAGTTCTTGAGGAAAGAAAGTTGAGAACCCAATGCCTATTTTGTGTCGGGATTTTAAAATTAGATAGAATTTGGTCCAGTTTCGCTAAGTGTACACAGTCGTAAGCTTTATTAATGTCTAAGCAAAGCATGACTACCTGGTTTCCATTTGCTTTTTCATTTGCAATTGTGAAAAGGACTTCATTAAGGCACATACCGGTGGAGATATTTTTTTGGTAAGCAAAGGACCTTGACGGGAGAAGGTGTGAGTGATTCAGGAATTTTGTTAGTCTTTCTTTAATCATTTGGTTGATAATTTTTAGAAGAACAGGCAAGAGGTATATGGGTCTGAAGTTAGTGAATATTTCAAGATCTTTTCCGAGTTTAGGAATGGGCACTATTTTAATTGTACGCCAAACGGTGGGAAACGAGTTGGTCATCCAGCGCTCATTTATAGCAGATAGCAGGGTTAGAAGGCTTGGCATGGGAAGGACCTTTATCATTTCATATTTGATTCCGTCATGGCCTGCTGCTGTGGACTTCTTTTTCGACTTAAGGACGTGCATGAGTTCATCAAGGGAGAATGGAGAGATGTTTTCCATCCGAGAGTTAAGTAAGGAGGTTTGGAGACCACATGTCGAGGGAACTTGAGCTTTCAGCCATTCAAGGTAGGATTTGTTGTTGAGATCATCCCAAATGGGGTGTTTGTATTTCTTTTTTGTGGCGCGATGACCATTTAAAAATTTCCAGAATGGCTTTGTATTGCTATTTGAGCACAGCTCTTCGATAACGAGGGCTCGGTGGCATCTTTTGGCTTTTCTAATCGATTTCTTCCATTCTTTTTGTGATAACTTGAAATCTTCAAAATTAGAAATATTGGGGTATTTGGAAAATTTTTGTTTAGCAGCCTGTAATCTACGGAATTGTGAAGTGAGCAGCTCGTTCCACCAAGGTTTTGGTGAGTAGGAATTCGAGATTTGGATGTCGGATTTGGCATTAATTATTTCTTGTTGAAATGAGCACTGGATAGATTCGACCTGTGGCTCAAGACATACGTGAATAAGATTATTTAGGAGTTTTTTCCTCGAGATAAAGTCATTTATCTTGTACGAGGTAATAGAATTAAAGAGAATAGGAAGGTGGTGGCTGTTTCCCAGGAAAATTTCTTTTTTAACCTCCCGTTTGAATGTAAGATGGGTTGCGTTAGTGAAAGTAAGATTCAACACGCTACCACAATTGTTGGTCGTAGAGTGAAAATAGGTTCGTGAATTATCATTCAGACAATAGAAGTTACTAGCTTTAATGATTTCTTGCAAGGCTTTGCCTTTATTGTTTGACACGGAGTCACCAAAGCAAGGGTGTCTTGCATTGAAATCTCCTGCAATTATGACATTGTGGAAACTATTGAGCATATCACAGAGACGATTAAAGTCATCCCGGAAAGATTGAATGGGGATGTTGGGCTTGAAATAGCAAGCAGCAATGACGATATTAGGTTTTAGACAAGAGGTTTTGATAATGACAATGTCAGCAGTCGATTTAAATGGGATTTGTTTGAAGGATATGCCTTTTCTGGCAAGGATGGCAACACCTCCATAGCCGTCACTTCTACATTTATAAGCGGAGTTGTAATTTGAGATTTTGAGATCGGAAATTTTTTCATCGGACAGAAAGATTTCACTCAAGATGGCGAAATCAGTTCGGTTGGAATTTATGAAAAAATCAAGAGAATGGGCATTACGCCTGAAGCTTTGTATGTTATACTGTAGAAAGGACGTCATGAGAAATGTTAGAACGTGATAGGGCCGACCCAGATGTACCTTGTTTTAAAAGATCAAATTTTGATTTAAGGGAACTTATTTCTGTTTGGATGGTTTTAAGCATGTCTTCTTGAGAAGAGATGGAGAGAATCCTGAAAATCTTTTCCAGAATTATCTCCATTTCAGTGGATTTATGGTAATTGATGAAAATATGCTTTTCAGGGGGTGGGGTAGGTTTTTTTGGCTGCTGCGACTTGTTACTGTAAGTCGAGGGCGTCTTGAGAGACATTCTATGCAAGGACTTGGGAATACTTGTTTTATTTTTTAAAACTGCATTGAAGTTTTTGTTAATTAAAATATTATTTGTATCAATAGTAGGGTCTCTGATATTGTTAGGAGCATTGCTGTCCTTCATTGCTGGGAAGTTTACGTCATAGTTTTCAAGTAAATTGTATGGGTTGTTAGAGAATTTCTCTTTGTATTCTCTAAAAGATAAGTTCTGGATGGTTAAAATTTTTTTTAAATTCTTTCTTTTTGGACACTCTCGAAATGTTACGTTGTGGTCCAGCGACCCGCAACCTAGACATTTGATTGAGAGGCATGAGTCCGTGGGACAGACCGGTGACTTGCCACAGTTCAGGCATCTGCTTTCCTTACTTTTGCAGAATTTGGCGATGTGACCAAATCGGCCGCAATTATAGCAGAGCCTGACGGAAGGAATGAAGTAGTCAACTGGAATATTGCAATAGTTGAATTTTATACTCTTGGGAATTAGTTTACCCTTGAAATCAATTTTTAGGCTGTTTGTTACGATGAACATTTCTCTGTCTGCAGGGTCTCTTCTGAGGATTCTTGTAACAGAAATGATTTCAATATCAGAGGTAGCTGAGTTGAGAAAGTCCTCTTCCTTAATTGAAGGTGGAATGTTTTTTACGATCCCAAATTTTTCTGTGAAAATTCTAGGGATGTAGGCCTTGCAAGACTTTGGACCAAAATCATTGTTTATTATAAAGTTGTTGGCATCAACCACAGTGGCAAAACCAAGTTTGGCTTTGCCATTGCTGGTTGTTTTTGATATTAATCAAACCATCCAATTTGAGATCTTTGATGTGTTCGAAAAAAAATAAATCTGAGTTAAGGCGAAAAGGTTTCTCTAGGTTATTGTTGCATACTTCAATGAATACGTAGCACTCACCGGTCGTGTCGTCACTATAACGATTTGGACTAGTTGGGTCAGAGCTCTTTCCTTTTATGGGACTACGATTATTGTTACTGTTCACAGAGCTGTCTTTAGTGGGAGGCCTATTCCTAGAGGGAGCGATCGGGGACTTTAAGGAGGTGATATTGACATCCTCAGTCAAGTCTTTTACAGATGAATTGTTCTTATCAGAGATGATCTTTTTGAGACCTTCGTTCTGGGCTGCGATTTTTCTTTTAAATGAACCCTTGCTATGCGTGATTCGAACAAAATTTTCGAAATCATCATCGTTTGATAACATTTTTGAGACTTTTAGGTTTCGTGCTAGATTAAAGGCAAGAGAAAAGGATCAACTGACTTACCGAGAAAAGAAGGGATATGGAAATCTGCCGTTTTTGGTGGAACCGACAAAGACAGAGAAGAACAAAGCCTCGTAAGTTAAAGCAGTTTTAAGAATTTGACAGGAATCGCCGCTACTTGATGTCCAATGTACAGGTGAGTTGACGAAGTGAGTCTTGTCAGGATGAGGTTGAAGACAGCAGGTGGTGCTGCGCAATTTGCGGAGAAGCACAAGGACGTCGAAGCCTTTGTTGATTTTGTTTAAATGCCGCAACTTCACTATATATATTTTCACTACTTCAAGAGTTTTCAGAAACAAAAAAAAAAGGAGAATTTTTTCTTTTTTTGTTGAAAAAAAAAAATTTATTTTTCAAGAATTTTCTGCAAGAAAGCGTCTTATTTCATGCAGAGTTGCCGAGCGAGTTGTATTAAGTGGTTTACGACATATAGAAAAGTTGTAGTTCCTTTCTTTTAAAAAAATCTCCTGTTAGTTTCTCTGCTGCAGAAAATCTGTTTGAAACTAACTTACATAAGAGGAATAATTAATGTTTAAAAAAAAAAGTAAATGAAGACATTGCTTCTTTATTTTTCGCAAATTGTCGTAAAAATAAACAAACATAAAGCTGTAGAAAGTACAATTTAGACATAGCCCTTACAAGCCATTAATAGCTTGTTTAACCTTGTCCGTCGAAGCCAACTTAAGAGCGCCAACTATATTGTTCAAATTTTTCTCATTAAAGCTTTTGTTTTGGAATTGGGTTATAACCGGCAATCTATCCCCATTAGGCATCACAATGTTGATATCGGCCATTAAACTCCGAAGAAGGAAACAGAGGATGTTAACAGGATTTCAAAAGCTACGAGCTAGGAGCACTTCTTACTTTTTCGACGCCGACACTCAATTTCATTATTAACTGTTTATCGCCGTCCGTCTTCAGAGCTAATTCTTTTTCAACGCTAAAGGTAGGCGTTTTTCCAACGATCCATTCCCAAGAACTAAATTCATGACCCAAAACATCAATTCCTGGAAACCACTTTTCTGTTGGATTTATGAGTTGAAATCCCCTCTGTTTCAAGATCTGAATATTGCCGCCATCTTCCACTTCTGTGGCGGAAGTGCGTAAAAATTCATAACCAATTGCCGACAGTAGCTGCGCTATATTTACGGTGCTACTAACATCACATAAATTTTTAATGGCAGACTTTTTCGAAGCCGTGGCTTTGCCTATATAAGTTGCCTTAGCCGAAAGAATAATGAAAATAACGATTTTTTGCATAAGAAATAGATGGGGTGTACCTCTTCTCTAACAAGAGAATCTCCTAATTGGGTTTTGTTTGCATTCAGCAATAATGTGCAGTGATGATAAGCATTTGGATGCATAGGTGGTGCATAAGCAGCATACTTCGCTGCTAGATCAGCGTGCTCATTGCCCAATAAACCGATATGACTAGGTACCGATAACATTTTAATTTTTTTTTTTGTAATGATATTTCTTAATTTGTTAATGTTTTTGAGTTTGTTTTCATGGGAAAGGTTCGCAGCGTGAAGGATAGCGCTGGCTTCGGTTGTGAAAGTTGAAGTACTTTTGTGAAATATGTGATTGAGAAGTATCTGAAGCATCTACCACGGCACAAGCAGGTGGCACACCAGAAGATTTTGAGCCGTCAGTGTATAAAAGATTCCAACTGTTAATCTCAGGTACTTGGGTTTTTTCAGCTATTAGATTTCTGAAGACGTAATTTGGAGTACCTTCTTTCTAGTGCATAGACAGTGAGATGTCAAAAGAGCAGTCTGTCAAAATCCAGGGAGGTTTAACACCAAAAGAGCGGGAAATTTTTAAGGGAATGCTCAATTCCTTTGCGACGTACAGACAATGGTCAATTGCAGATGGTGACTTTGGAATTTTCTTCGCAATAATAATCTTCCTCACGTCTTCACCGAGAATGTGTTTGAATTAGCTTTTAGCTCATAAAGTCTATTTTCTAAAGCTGGGAGACCAGTTTCAATTATAATATTATTTAGGCGTCGTCCGAAAAGCATAACAACTTGCTCTGAGGGTTTTTTATTCTCTAAAGGACTTCAATACATGCAAAATTCTTGATAATTGTATACGCTTATTCTCTAAAGGCCTACAATACGTGTAAAGAAATTTCTCACTATAAAGCACATTCTCCGTGACTGCCTTAACTTCACCTTGGTTAGAAGCATTGCATTTCGAACGATTATGGGCGTTCTACAAACACCTATAGAACAGAATATCAATTCAATACATTACTTTATTAATACTACTAAGCTTATTATCTAATATCCATTTATTTAAATTAGAGCCGATAGCCCGTGTTGCTAGTGCTCAATGTCTTTTTTTTAGTCTAAGAATTCAATTCATTAGTCTAAAATTAAAATAATAATAATAATAAAAAAAGTCCAAAATATTATGAGTATATTTACTTTTGTTTCCATTATTTTATTAGCTAGCAGTTTTTCGGGGCTTCGACTAAAAACGCATTCGCATATCTGAAAAAAATTTGTCTCAGCAAAAAATAGATAAAAATAGTTGTTTCAACGGTTTATTGAGGGTAAGTGCGCACATCGTCTTCATCATCTATTTCGAATGTTTGGATATTTCCAGCTATATACCACGAGAGTTTACTAACGGGTTAAGACTTTTAAAACACTTTTAAAATATCATTTTAATTTTAAGCATCAAAATTTTATATAGAAGGCAACAGGATTTAAAGCCGCTTGGTCGAATGGTTGAGGAAATGATTTATGCAATAACCTAGCACTTTTTTAAAAATTTGGAAAAAGGCAGAAACTATTTGTTATTACACTTTAAAAACCACTAAGTAGCCTATATATTGTAGACCATTGTTTAGAAATGAATTTGTGACGGGTGAATTTAGGCATTACTACACACACTAAAACTTCTTTAATTATGAACGGGTTCATTTGAGCAGCATACTTTGCTATTTTTCAATTCATTGAATTTATGAGAGAAGTAAATGCTTCTTCTACCTGTGAAAGGAGCTAACAGTAGTAAATATTATTAGCTCCTCATCTTTACTTTATTGACTCTATGCAAAATTTCCAAATAAAATTTAGGTAATTGTGATTTGCATCTATCTAGTTACGCTTATGGTGGGTAAATGATAGCCAAAATATTGCGTGGTAAAGTTACAGTACCGGAAAATGATTCTTTATTTTCCTTCAGTGAGCAATTGATCGTCAAATCCAACCCCTCTGCAAATATTGCTTCGAATTCAAACAATGAATGAATGTCTCGTAAACAACAGTTTTAACGGCGTTACCAACAACACAGCTGAGAGAGCAAATTCCCAGCACAATCCAACTATTACGATGAAGACTCTTCTTTGCTCTGTCCTTGTAAAAATAATGATAGTGAAAAGGTTCGCCTGGCGTCGAATCTCTTGTTCCATGAATATGTCAAAAATCTTCCATTATAGTTCGACACAACCACCACGGATTATTTCCTATACTATCTGAAATTATTTCTAAGCGAAATGGCTTAAAATATCTCAAACCAATCAGCCAATTTTTATGAATTTTATGATTTTAATGCACGAAATTTAAAAGCAGGCATTTCTCGGAAATTCGCCGAATAATATAAAATTATCAGAAAGATTCCTTCAGTGTTAATTGAAATAACGGGCCGCTGTCTGCATGAATCTTTGGAAAATGCTGTATCTGGTTACCACAAATTAAAGGAACGCTTTCCTCAAGTATCTGGAGTGACTTTTGCATTTGATCCACGCAAACCTGCACAGGTCACAGGGTTGATTCTCAGTTAATACAAGCAACTAATGAATACCTGAACAAGGAACAAACACATCAAGCTATCGAGATCGACGATTTTTATCAATCATTGTGAGCTTCTTATTCAACGAGCAATTTATTATTGTTTAAAAAAATCATCATCAAAATTTTTTTAAATTTTTTTAAAAATACATATGAATGTGGGATATAAGAAATTCTACCGTCTCTTACTAAATTTTTATGACAAAGATTTTATGGGTACTATAGTTTGCTAGGAAGGAAAGGCAAGTGAACATTTTTAATTAACTTGTGTCGAAGGTCTTCACCACATCTATGTTGTATATTATGTTATTTTTTACTTTAGTACAAATGCGATTTTAGTAACACACCTTAATAAAAGATCTCCAAATTTATTTGTAATTCTGATTATAAAGAGAAGGAAGCCGTTGGTTGCAATTGCATCTGGCGGTTTAACTTGTGGAATCTGGGCGGTTTATTTACTTTTTTTTTGTGGAATCTAGGCGGTTTATTTACCGTTTTTGCGGAATCTGGTCGCTCAGGTGGACGCAATTTTTATATATGCGACAGCTGTTAATAAACAAATACATTTTCAATTATTGAGAACTGTAAACAAACATAGACGCTTACTCTCAGATTTTGGCAATTTTTATACAAAACCATTTTCAATTATTGAGAATCATAAACAAATGTACTTGTATTAAGAGCTACTTCTATAATGACATTTGTTTGAAAGGCATTTATTTTGGAAATAACTCCATCTCTGTTCAACATACCAAAAAAAAATTTAAAAATAATGTAAATTTAATCACTATTACTTTATGTGAGGAAAATTGAGAATAAATGGTTCTTTATAAATTGAGAAAAAACCGACACGCAACTAAATAGTTATTTATAATAGTTTTGTGAGGACGTGGGCGTGGAATACCCTAAACAAACCGTTTCGAACTCAAACATTTGAATTAATTTCCCAATTAATAAATTTCCGCAAATACTGTTTTTTGTTTATTTTTCATATTGTTTATAGGCACCACAATAAAGTAAAAAGATTGTTTGAAAAAAGCTTACAAAAACATAACATAAGGAATGATTATGTGTTTATATTAGATTGTCGCAATTGAGAGTGATTTTACTCATGATACTCGCGTCAGGGGCTTCACTGAAGTTTGAAATTTTTCTTTCAAAAAAATAGCTGTGATGGTTTTACCATGTTTAAGGAAGCGAAAGTGTTCGTAAGACCTTTTCGCTTGACCGTTTAGAACGAGTAAAATCTTTTTTTATTTTAGATGGATGACGATTCCTGTCCGGAATTGGGTTTAACAGTACAGAATCATTTCAAAGCGATTAATTGGCGAACCGGGAAAGGTGGTCATCACACTAAACATCGGCAGTCATTAGATTATCCCGACGGCATAGCATGGTACAAATGTTAGATAACCTTGATTTCGAAAAGCCATCGCCAATACGTAAGCTATCCGCAGGCCATCAGCAGGTTAAATTTTTACGACAATGAGGGTGATGATGTCGATTTAATTGTAGCAGTTGGCGTTTGATATTTTACAGATGAAATACTATTTCGTACAACAAATGAAAAAAAATAAATTAATGATAAGAAATAAAATAATATCAACTTAAATTATTTAACTAAAACAGAGAAGAATTTTAAAATATAGCAATTTAATTTGAAGGTAAATAACTAAACTCCAACAGAACAGAAAACAAAACAATGTCAAGCGATTTATTTTAGAATCCTTTTTTTTAAATTAATTTTTTTAGTTTCTCTCTACGCACCCGTGTGCTGTACGGCGCCAATGTTAACTTTGATTGGCTGTGTTTAGTCATCATATTTTAGTTTTCCTTTGAAAAATTCCGACCTATTTAGCAGATGACTGTGTGTGCACAATAAACCTTCAACCGGAAAGAAAAGCTGGATTCGTTGCGGCGAGCCTCAAATGTGCATTCCTGTCGCTAGTCGTAAAAAATCACGTTTAGATAACCCGTTAACTTGCAAAAAGATATGTGTATGTAATCGTATACTGTACCTGCAACAGTTTGATACGTTTTGCAAGAAAATTTGCATTGTAATTTTTTTTTTAAATTTCGTTAATAAAATAAATAAATAAATATGTATCCATTCATACATCTTAGTTTTTAGTAAAAAATTCCACACAGCAGAACAAAACGCATGCCATAGAAACATAAGCAAAAACAGAAACATAAACAAAAACATAAGCAAAATACAAATTTTGCAAATTGTTTCATCGAAATTTCCGCAGCTTTTGTTTATTTTCATAGAACTTCTTGTAAGCTTTGGTTAGGTTCATAGAACTTCCTACGCATCGTCTCTTGCACATGCAAATGGTTGAAAAGAAGTTGAATGATTTTGTTGAAGCTTTTTTTAAAGAAACCACTTTCTGTCTAAAAGCTTAAGAAGCGGTAACACATAACGCATAATAATGAGTGTTTTTAACAAACAATTAATTTTACGCTATCGTAACTAATGCGCAGCATTTTTTAAAAAGCATTTAATAGACTATATTTATCTAATACTAGATTCTGAAACTAAACTAAAGGCACAAGTTTGCACATCTTTGTTCATAAATAAATAACTAAAAACTTGGAATGCAGGACTTTGGTATATAGATTGAACGTTTAAATTCCACACGTATGAAGGACGTAAATGCCTTAACTAGAATTTGGTCTTAGAATGCCCGATGTAGTGAATACGCGAACTTCTAAAATCGTAGTTGATAAAAACGGATGGTTGCGCTTAATTCAGTTACAAGATGATGTTATAAATGAGGCAATATGCTTAACAAATCTGAGAGGCAAAACGGTCGATAAGGATAACACCGTAAAAGAGTGTGGACAAAGACAAAAATTGATGGGTGGTTCCGAAAGCGATACGTTGGCGAATAGCCTAAGGGGATCACGATAAAGACGGCCACTTGTTTATCGAACAAAGAATCGAGGGAATCAAGAGCTATGGATAGTTTCCAAGGATGCGGAGTTTCGTTGAAGGTTATACTAACGTCAGTACCGAATGTGCAGTAAACATCGGGGAGAAGCCAAAGCAGGCGAATACAACTACGATTGCATAGAACCGATGCAAATAGAACTTTATGTTTGGTTATGTTTGCTTTTTCAGAAGCATTAATCGAAATGAACGTATTTTAGTTATTATGGATATCAAAAACACATCTACTAACTATATTCTTCCAACGCTAAACGAGTTCCTCGGGTTTCTTCGCGTTATGCGTATTGTAATGCATCGATTGTACATCCACTTAAAGTGTGTCCCAGTTTTAACACATGGCAAAAATGGTAAAATAAAAGACAACAAAATATGACACACATTAAAACCCCTCCGATAATCCAATTATGCTATGCGATGACATTTTTATTGAATTCTGCATTATTTCAGAAGATTTTTTTTTGAAATGCCCAGTAAGAGCCGGCAAGCTCTTTTGGTCCTAGAGTTTAATTGTGCAGAAGGGATCGAACCCCAAGAATGGATTTCAGTACGTTAGATAGTTGGAAATATGATTTGATACTTTTGTCTATTTGTCTGATAATTTGAGCAGTAGAAGAAAGTTTCGGGTGTAGAAACAAGCCTAAAAAATCAAACGTTTTGATAAAGCGTATAGTAGAACCAGATATGAGAAATGAAACAACGGGGTCTTCTTTTTTTAAAAAACCACTCACTTAGGCTTATCAACTGAAAGTGTAGGTTGGAGAGGTTCAACACGAGCGAAGGTAATATCAACGGCGGATTGTAAAGTATGTGTGCACAACCCTGACTAGAATTAGAACTAGAAATGACAAGGACTGCTCATGTCAATTAAAAATATATACTATATTAAAAAGGGTATTTAAAAATTAACTCTTATTCGCGACAAAACCGACGATTGATAAAAGTCGGTTCTTTTTTTCATGAATTAACAAACTAAGCAACTATTGATGAGACAGTGACCCACGCGTGTATCATACATTTAGCTAAATGCATACGTCGATTACGAGTCACTTAAGAGATTTACGAATTTACTGAGGAGGAAATGTGCCATCCTGATGTTTAATGTTTGCTATTGTTTTGAGTTCAGCTAATTATGGAAGAAATAATCGGCAAACATTCATAATAAAAGTACATTAAAACATAACAAATTTATTGGTATCATTGTCATTATTTAATGAGGACAAAATATTACATAATAGAATTTTATCGTTCATTTCTTCTATAATTTCCGACATAACATTCGAAAGCGTACTCTGCGCTACGTTCACGGAAACGTCATTACTGGCCAACCATTGTTATCCCCCAAAACCCAACAGCTCCCAAGTCATGGCTAAAGGGATCACCAGCGGTAAGTATTCCAATTTTTTGTAATACCTATTTGAAAACTGCTTTTGAAACTCGCAAGTTTTTCAGAAATATATATGCAAAAAAATAATATAAGTAAATACATATATGTATTATAAATATATCCAAAGAACTTAGACCGCAGTTTACTCTCCGGAAAGCGCAGGAAAACTCGAAATAAATCCACGGAATGCAAGGACATGCGGAGCACTCTTTGTGCAGGGTAAGGTTTAACGAATATAAACCACTCGATGGCAAGAGCGAACGCCATATTATGCAAATTTCCTTCAAGTTAATCTAGGTAGAGGAAAAGACGCCTAAATACTGAGGATATAAACAGCAATCGAAGAAAATATAGATGTAGTGCTTCTAGCGAGCTATACAAAACCACCATCGGCTGCGTGGTTGGAAGGCAGAAAGGGCAAAGGAAGTATTTATATAAGAAATGCTGTGCTAGTCCTGGGGAAAAGAAATGAAGCAAAAGAAAACTTTGTTGTGGGGGAAGTATTGGGGATTACTACTTACAGTTATTACTCTCCTCAAATGTGGACTTTGAAACTATCGTTGGACACTTGAGTGATTCGGAAACGTACGTAAAGGATATCTGAGAAAAATAGAGCTGTGTTTACTCATTACGCAAATTCAAATAAAAGACAACACATTTTTGTATAAATGAATATAAAAGTGAAATAATCACAGAAAACTAGCAATACAATAATTATAAGATAAAATATCAAAGGTTTAATATTACCAGATGAAATGGTAAAAAAAAAAGAAAAAATGCAATTCCTATGACATGGGCCCCACGTTTAATAATTTACATACGTTATTTAGGAGTTCGTTGGTGAACTTAGTTCCTCTATCAGATTTTAAAATTTTGGAGTCGCCAAATTTTTGGGTTAAATTTTCCAACAATTGTTGCCGCTATTGTTTTAGCATCCTCTCTTGGAATGGGATGAGCTATACTAAATTATGTCAATTCGCACTGCACCATATGGACCGACCGGTATCGATTGGTATTATTTCAAAACTTATGTTTAATTTATTTGTAATTTGTTGTTTTTCCTTGGTGTGCATTGCTTGTTAGTTTGCTAAACATATCGTACAGCTGTTCACAAAATTATTTATCATTCTATTCATGTTGTTCCAGACGTAATGCTTAAGTTTGTCTTAGATTCTCGGATGCAACGGATGGCGAATAGAGCGGGGCATAAGCATATTTTCATGAAAGGATCATCCAGAAAGGATTTAAGATTGAACGAAGTCTTGTAACCGCTGTACGTGTGTGTGTACAGTACCAATAATAAAGCGGCAATTATAACCTGACGTATTTCCCTTTTTACTCGAACATTTACAAAAATTTTTAAATATGTACTTAAATTTGTAATTAAGAGTTACTTCAGGCATTCCATTGTTCAACTTTCCAGTATTCTTCTATTGTATACACATCAAACCGTTTGCTTAATTCGTACAAACACATTATTTATTTATTTTTTTATTGACGCTTAGGTAACCTCGAAGCCATTACAGCCTATTATAATACACAATGTTACAATAACACAAAATGCTCTACAATAATCGAAAGGAGAATAAAAGAAAAGGTAAAGAGAATAAGAAGAGAAATAAGTAAATAAAAAAGAAACAGGAACGAAGAAAATAACTGGAGTAATATAAAAGAATATAATTACATCACTATCCCAATACTAAGTAAATAGTAACTAGCTAATTTCATTATTAGCGGCGAAGGTTAAAGGCTGCGTTTGAAAGTGAGATCTAACAGAAACATCATACCATCAAAGAGAATACATATGTAACTACACGAATACATAATAGTTTTATTTCCTTCAGATTTCAAGTATTCATGGAACTACAAATTTCTAGGGCATATATTTATAAGTGCCATACTTAAAGTTTGAACCCTCTAATCCTAATTTAAATGGACATAGAGACATTCAAAGAACAAAATTTTATAGCTACGAAAATGATCCGAGAGAAAAACTGAAGGTTTTAAATTTGCGCTTATAATTAATTTTATACATTTATCTCGGATGATGGGAATGCAGCATTTGAGTCAATGCATAAAGAGGTTTGCCAAGTCGTTTGAATTTTTTGGCGTGTATGAAAAAGTTCCACCCAACCACAGAAGGTTTTAAATTCAGACCCAGGCGCCTTGTTATTTACAAGTTTACCACATAAAAAGCATGTAAAATTCAGGGTTTTAATTTTATATGTGAAGGTCTCACGTACCAAACTCACATAAAAAGGAAATGTGAAATGAAAATAAGTCGGTTAAAAAGATTTTCTTTAATTCGACAGGTTATAGCAAGCAGATAGAAGTATCCAGATCCCTTGCAAGGAACAGCCACTAAAAATAACTAAGGAATAAGTTAGCGTCATAAAATTTAAGCAAATTATGAAAATTAAGATGACCAAAACAATATATGAATTCTAAAATTCCAAAATAATAGACTGCTTGTTTGGGGAATATTCAATTTGTTTCTCAGTAGTCGTTGTCCACGTGCTGAATTTCGCAAAATACCTCCATCACATTGTGAAGCATACACTCCCTTGTCTGCTGCCGTAATATTTGCGCAGCAGACTGCCAATAATAACCAATATTTAATAGTTTTTTATTATGCACTTTCACTTTATATCGGTCTTCAGTAAGTCCATATGGCAATTAAAAGCTTGTGGATTAATTCTCATTTTTTCCCCAAATTAAGGTCGTATTTATAATCATAATTTAACAGTGGGCTTCATTTCTTTAGCAATATACGATTATGCTGCTGCAATTAAATAAAAATTACCCAATGGAAAAGACACAAAAAGTCGGCAAAATCCACGATCATTCCGTTTCATTAAATTCTTTATTTCACTAATTGATCAAAACGCTTATTATTTATGTTGAGTTCTCTATTTTTATTTCTCATGGTTTGTTCTAGTTACTTACTTTTGCGTAGATCCCTTTATTTTTCCCGTCTATACGGGCGAGCGCGGCTTTCCACTGGTGCAGGTTTAGCCTTAATTTAGTTACAATGTCTGCCAATTATACTATTACACATTATATTGCGAGATGGCAAAATGTGAATAATTGATTCAGAATGTTTAATGACATTAATGTCAAATGATAAATTTTTATTATTTACGTACCTAGTATTATTTGTAAGTCAAAGAATTTTCACATCAGACTTCCTGTAACAGCAATGATCTCTACAAATCCAAATTCAGCAAAATACAATTCGCCACATATAGTCCTTATCGTGATACCGGCATTTTCATATAGATCACTTATTCACCTATTCAATTCATTACACTTGTGACTCTATAGGACAGCCCGAAATTCAGTGGTGCGAATTCAATCACAAAAAAAGTTGAATAAGTAACGTAAAATTGCGGAGGACATTTTACGTACAATATATTTTATGTGACGAAATTTTAACACTCCCATTCTTAGCTTAGGAATCAATGTGGGTCGGTATTTTTGTGCGATCTAGCGCATTGCGTTTAACTGAACATTTAATTGCGGTATACAATGACGCCACTTTTAAAGAACAATCAACTAAGTCATAACGCAGGATCGTCGGCGAACGTTCGCCATAAATTTCAATAGTTTCTATTGAAAATTGTTGGTTTAATAATATAGATACAAAATTAATCTGATTAAAACAAAGTGGAAATAAAGATTTAAAAAAAAAGGGCTAATTGTAATTGAATATGTTGACTGCTTTGTATAAATGGTTATTTGGTCAAAAAGTTTCTATTAACAAAATTTGATTAACAAATTTGATAACAAATAAAAAGAAGAAATTGTAGTAAGAAATAAACTAAAATAATTATTCAGTTGTTGACAGTAGCACTATAAGAAAAATTAGCAGACGTTTAAAAATGGAACAAGTAAATAAGAAAACACATGTCACTCGCTAACATGTACTGGAATATCATTGCGTGCATGCTGTCATTTGTAGTTCTGTTCAACTTTTATTCCTCCTATGCTTATGATCCAAATGATTAAAAGCTAGCTCGGTTCTACCGCCCAAAGGTATGTCTGAAGCCTTTTACCCGCGTGAAATGGATGGTGTGCCAAATAGTGGATACAAAGAATGCAGCCGCTCATGGCTATCGTTTTGATGGTAAAAGACGTTTTAATTTTGATTAGAAAATTTTGAATAAAAAAATAGATCATTCTTGATATCAGCGATGTATTATTTAGATTATAGATTTGGCGATACTTCTTATCCAAAAATATAGTCTTTATTTCGAACAGTTAACATTACGTTTCAAATTTTCTACAATTAAGCGAAATCATTATGTGAGGATTTCAAATGAATGTGTTGAAAAGAAATAAATACAGTTGATAATAAACATGAGCAGCAATTCGGAGCTGCGCATTGGCAATACAAAACTTTGCCGTATATCACGCCAACTTTATAATTATAATTCCAAGCCAGTTCGGTGCCTGTTGATATAAAAGATAAGGCAAAATGTGTTAAAATAAAACAAATAGGTATTCCCCCAAGGAGTGATTTTAGCATCCGTTGCAAAGCAAGCTTCATCCTTACCTTATAACGCGAAAGAAAGTGGTAGCAGGCAAATATCGCGCTGAGATATATTAGAAGCAAATCGCTTATTTGGGAAATCAACCAAAAGTTCGATTACAGTAAGCCGCTCCCACGTGAACGTTAGGAAGATTCGAAGGATTTTACGCATGGGGAAACCTACATTAAATATCATGAAGATGGTATAGAAAAACCATTTGCAATCTAAACTAGAACAACAAATGTAGATTTGTACATTTTCGTAATTTCCATAAAAATTATTTTTTGCGTTATTAAGAAGATGACCAAAGACCTTCTCTTTGAACTTGTACTTTTCCCTATCTAAAAAAAGTTAGTAGGAGTAATGATATGCGGGGGATATGGGAAGGTTTGAAAGAAATATTTAGAACAATCGATATTTTGAAGAAAAAAAAAGAAAAACGACACGTTCAAAGCATTTAATTATTTTTTTCGTTACAACAAATTAAAAATAAAACTGAACCCTAAAAAACTAAATTTCTGTTAAATAAAAAAAATATTTAAACTTTGCGTGATTGCAAAACGATCTGAACTTCAAAAAAAGAAAAGCAAACAAATCCAACAGTTTTTTAAAAAGGGTCATCATATGTGGACAACAAAAATTATAACTGCCGGTGATGCGGCAAATTCAAGTGATTGCTGAAAAATTCTCCCTGTCATACGTTTCTATGTGACCAGAGTGTTGTTTTGCACAAGCCATTTTACTCTAAACCATCAATGCATTTCTGATACGTTAGCTGCTTTTTTTTTTTTGTTAAACGAGCACGAAATCTAAAAGCTGGCCAAAATAATGAAAGAGACTAACGCTTTTGTTAATACACAAGCAATAACGCGGAAGATGTATTAAGGGATTAAATAAAAACTTAAACTTGTGCGAATAGTTTAAGAAAGCGTTTAACGAGATTCCCAATATATACAAAGTTTCATTAGCATAACGTGACCGTAGTAGGAAAACTTGCAACTCCATTGCACTTCGCTTTTTTAAACACTAATTTGTAGAGAAATTATTCCTTATAGGAATATTTTTTATTGTTCTGATTTTATATATTTATTTTTTTTTTTTTTTAGCTGGGCAAGATTTATTGTATCGAGTAGAACCACAAAACAGGCAACGAGTTGCACTACAATCATGAATGCATGCAGCCAGCCGAGATGTTACCGCATTTCAGACAACGCGTCTCTACTGCCGGCAAAATTTGCAAAGTATCCAAAGCGACCACACTGCCAGCACTACTTTAAAGTCGGCATGAAAAAGTTAGCTTGTAGGATACAGTAATTAAAGAATTGGGTATATTAGTTCCTTTGAAAAAAACCTTGACATTGGACTCACTTAAAGCGGCAATTTTGTTGAAGAGAGAGCGGTCTAATCGCCATGATTTTGATTACTTCGTAGGCAGTGATTATTCTAATTATGTGCACAGGTGTGGAGGAGTGAGACTCGTTTATTTTCCTCTACGTTCATTTTAATAAATTTCATGCATTATTACACTTTATTATATGCCGGAAATTAGCCGAAATATCATTATGGAAATCGAAAAACTCATACGTCAATTTTTTATGTAAACAAACACATTACGGCAATAAATGTTATGTCTAAATTTTGAATTTAGTTCTCTTCTTAGAGTAATCCAAACGTAATTCCATCTTCATATTATCCTCCAAATCCTCACTTCAAACAGTATAAGGGTGACCTTTTCAATAGAGCTACGAAGTTTGCTTTCTGAAATTTCAAACCATAACTCTTATATATAAATGCCAATCAAGTTGTACGCAATACTGTCAAATTTTAGCTAGAAAACACTGCACAAGCGCGTATATTTGAAGTGATTTGGTAAATAAATATATTAAGATATATTGCAAAATCTAACATGTAGTCAATTGTTTTTATCCCATTTTTAGATTAAAACCCATTAATGCCTTATTGCTTCCTCGTGCTAAGGTATTATTCTATTTTAGTTTATTTTGTGTTTTATTTTCAGTCATATTTGTCTCTGTAATATTCCTTTTTTGTTTTCAGCCAAAGTTTGCAACACTTTTTTTTATATTATTTGCAACCACTCAACAGTCTACAATTATATTTAACAAATCTAATGGCTTACTCCATCTCTCCTCCACTTTTTTATTCAGATCTTCAACAACTAATTTAAATGCTTTGCATTTGGCTGGCTAATGACGAATTACTGGCTGCTCTCTTAATTGGTTCTTCACATACTTACTGAATATCTCCTCAAATTCCGTTAATAATCTAGCAATAACAGTATGTTAAGATGAAGAAACTGTAAAAGTAGTGCGAACCTAATGTTTCAAATTTTTGATCGATCATAAATAAACATATAGCGTCTTAAGCGCGGGCGTGACAACGTTCCCATAATGTCCGAAAAGGTCCCCTACATGGTTTGCAGTAAACAATTTTTGATTGGAAGCCCAAAAGCGTCATGTCAGCAACGTGCAAGTTATGACTCGATTAATTTGTTCGTATGCTAAACGTAATAAATGATCTCCTAATGTATCTTACGAGTACCAATGGTATCCAATAGAGGGAGAAAGATTTGAATTTTTTAATAAGGGTTGTTGATTATTAAACCTTATTATTACCACAAATATTTGCATCATTCTTCTTCACATTTATTGATATTGACTGAAATGATAGCTTATATCAAATTAATGTAAGTTTTTCAGCCATTAAGGTTACGTTTATAAGCAAATCGCGGCTATGATGAACTACTTATGCGTTATTACGGCAACCTTCCGAACTGTATTGAATTTCTCTGTATCATCTTTTGAGGACCAATTTGAACATTGATTACAAAAACATCCGTTTCGTTTACTAGCAACGTTTCTTTGTGTGCTGTGTTATAAGAGGCAAATTGCGACTAAAGCAAAGCACAAACTGATGTCCCTTTTACTTACACTGTACACCAAATTATTTATCGTAACATCAATTGATCACGTTTCTTCCCAAAAAAATTTTGAATTCAACTTTGTCTAGAATTAATTTTTTTCAACATATGTTTTATTTTCAATATTTTTCATATTGTGCTTATGTTTGATTTATTTATTATTTCAAATTGAATGCTTTCCATTTTACTGGTAAAATAATAATAATTTTAAAAAAATGAAAGAGGGGCCAAGTTTGTACACGTATAAAATTTAACCATTTTATAATTTTTAATGGAGTATTCGTTTAAGTATTTAGTTAATTCAGGTATCAAAGAGGAAGAAGAAAGAAAGGTTAAACGTTTACACAAAATCTGTTTGCACATAATGTCAACTCAAAAAACGAGGTTAATTTAAACAAAAACAAATGTTATTTACAAGACGTTTCTTTCGTTATTTAAATGTATTTTTTAATAATACTCGTTGGCTTTTCATCGCACGCCCTTTATATTCTGTATCACCTTTTTAGGATTCAAATTACTTTGCCATTGGCAACACTATTGCATTGTTCGTTATTCGTGTAAATTGGTCGTCGGGTATCGCAGTAGTGACAAGTATGCAGTGTGTAGAAGTATAAGAGACAAGTTTCCCTTTTGTTGTTTTTATTAAATAAAAATCGAAAAATAATAAACTCAAAAGTGTGCACTTTTTCTTAATAAACAAAGTAGCAAAAAAAGTTAAACTAAGTGAAAGGAACCAAAAAATCGTAATGTTTTGAATTTTTACTTATGCTTGGAAAGAACGCAATAATTAGAATTCGCCAAATAAGGATAGAAAACTTTGCAATCAAGTGACAAAAACGAAACAAGAAGTGAACACAAAATATATTAGGCGTCTTTCAAAGTGAAATTTAAAAACGATCACAAAGGTGAATTGTAATTGAAAATCGATGTAAAAAGTGAGAAAAAAGTGTAGAAATTCTTCACGAAAGGTTGAGAATTCTGGGACAATGGTTTTCATATTAATTCAAGTAACGAGCTCTGCATCAAGACGATTAGAAATAATGCGATTACATTATTTTTCTTTCATTTGTTAGTTAAAGGGACCTGCAAACATTGTTGAAGAAACAATTGAAAAATTGAAAATTTTTGTATCAAAAAATTGAAAAATGAATAATGAAAATCTTGAACAAAGGAATAAAGCAAAAGAAATTACGCATAAAGAAAATAAATTTTATGGCAAAGTGTGTATCACTTTGATAAGTGCAAGAAGTTTGTGCTGTGTTGCGTCTTATTCGGGGTTTATTTCACTATGGACGTTGTTGTTTTTGAATTTTTGAATTTTGTTATTATTTTTGGTTTTATTTAGCGATTCCAAGTACATTTTGTTATTACTTTTCGTTTCTACTCGTAAGTTTGTGTAAGAGCGCGAGTGTGTGCATGAGTATATAGTTGCCTGAAAAGGAATACAATGAAAATCTGGGCATGACTCTACGTTTTCTCTTATACGTGAGCTCTATAAATTCTCAAACTTCTTATATCGTTTCTTAACAAACTTTTATTGTCTAAAAATATTCTCATATGTTTTCTAAAATATCTATATTCTAAGTTTCCAAGTCTTTTTTATTACTTTGCCTACTTTAATGAGTTTGCACTGTTGTTGACATTATTATTTACCACACATCGTCTGTTGCCATCATCGTTAGGATGTCTTTTTACGCGTTTTTTAGTTCAGCTGAAAATTAGATTTGTTGTTAAGTGAAATATTAGTAACAGTGTGTGCGCGTGTTTTGCTTTGTAAATAATTATTAAATTTATACATAAGTATGAAATTTAGGTCATCGTAACCTTGACCATTTTATTGCGCATATGTTTTATAATACTCACTTTATTATTTCCCTTTTTTGCAATAAAAATATTAAATGTTTTCCGTTTGCTTGGTTTTCACCAATATTGTGAGTCCTAATGGAAGGAAAAATAAGTGAAAGAGGGAGCAAAGTGCAACTATTGATTTTGATCGTAGGGATTGTTAATTGATTGTTATTCAATTCGTAAAAAAACTAGAGGAGAAAAGACAAGTAAAATAGTTTTGCCAGGCATAGGCTGCAGTTGAGCACCACTCCGCACGATTTCGTCTAATAATATTCAATCATTTTTTACTTTCATAGAAAGTCTTGAACGTCAATTGACATGGGCTACATTTAGCATAACTTTAATTTTCTTCTTTTTTTTTTTGAAAATGTAATTACTTTTCACCTATTTACGCCATAAAAATAAAGCATGACTTGTCATAAGAACTGGTGATATTTAAAAAAAAGCGGACCTATGTAACACACACTTCTCACGGTTACAGTCCAAAAAAGATCCATGTGACTCAAATTTGACCTAACTTTTATGTTAGATTGATTGATTTTCATCATACTTTTGCTAATGTGCAAAAAATAGATTCATTTAATGCAGTTGCGATTTACATAAAATTGCACTCATGGCTCAGTCGTCGTCATAAGATATTAAAGATTTTACATTTTGGCCACAACGACTTATTTTTCTTGAAAACTTAAAACCGCAAGATAGACCTGTTTGGTGTACAACTACGTCGAAAAAAAAACATTAGTATTCTAAATATGCGAAAATTGCGATCTGAAAAGTAACCACAAAAATACATGCACAGACATCAGAGGGACAGACATAATTGAAACTTAAATTGTGGCCTCACTTTACGCTGTTCTGGTAATTATATGTGCCCGCACGAACTTAATATACGACAGAGTAATAGGAAACGAGGAAAAGCTGAAAAGTTTTTTTTCAGTGAGGCAAAAATATATGCACCGTTAGTACTTTTTGTTGCTTTCTGTAAAAAGTTGGAACAACACATAAATGTGTTCGTTTTTTGACTCACAATCCACTTAACAATGTCGAGTGCGAGTTATTGTCAATAGCAAAAAAGGGCATGATCACCGAAACAGTTCAAATGAAACCAACAGGAACCAGCAGGTTTGAAATTTAAAAAAAATCAAACGTCATTTGCTTTATCCGCCTGCCTTCGCTCAAAATTGTTTACCATTATTTCCGCGTTATTAAAATACCGACAAAGCATATCAATATATATGTAAATTGATGTTGTTGTTGTTGTTAACAATGTAAAAGTGTTTTATTTCTTTCTTCGGCATTTTGAGCATAAATACAACATTTTTTCGCTACGTTTATAAAATCTTTTGTAGCCATTTTTTATTATACTTCTCAACAAACGACTCAACCCATTCTTCTTCATTACATAGGACTGTTCGTTGGCTAATTGCTAATTAACCGAAAATGGAAAGTGGAAACGGAAACGATCAACATGCATCACCGTCGTTAGCTTCGGCTAGTAGCAGCAATAATAGCAGCAGTAGTAATATTTTAGGAAATCTAGCATTGTTACCGTTTATCCAGGCGAATGATGAAGAACCTACAAATGAAAATGAATTCAACGAAGAATTGACGCCTTTGCAGCCGTTTTCGGTCACATCTAGAGCCGATTCAGAAGGGCGTCCGAGCGATGAACAACAGCGAACGGCGGTTATACCTTTTACTACCACGGCATCACTTTTAGTTCAGACACCAACTACATTATTAGGCCACACTTCTTCTAGTTCTTCCCCCCAGACAACGTTTGCCCCATTTTTGTTTAATGTCAGCAACACCGTCAATTCCATCGATCAATCCAATCAGGTTAATTTTTCTTTAGCTTCCACACCGCTTTCGTCATCTAATTCAACATCGACTACATCCCCATTGTCGTCATCGTCAGTTTCTCACATTTTAGAACCATCTGGTATAACACGCCAACAACAACAACAACAACAACAATCATTAACGTCAACATTAGCATTGCCGCAGAGTCAACAAACATTTATTCATGAGCACTCTCCTTCTCCTTCTCTTACCATCCAGCAGCAACAGCATCATCAAGCTTCATTACAACCTTCAATTCCTTCCCTAAGCTTAAACGAAGCAATCTCCGCTCCGCAGAACCCAGAAAGACCAGTGATTGCATCTCGACAATTTAATGACGGACAACAACATTTGATTGCCGACACTATCGACGCCTCTGCAATTGTGCAATCTATTGTAGCCAATGCTAACCGTGAAGATCAACACCAAGAAAGGCAGCTTGTAGACCCAGATAGTATACGTTTGGATGATAACTATAACAACGATTTCAATATCGACTTAAACGCTGTTAATGAAGTACAACAACAACAGTTGCGGCACATTTCATCTCCACCATTAGATACTTCCGCTTCAGGTTCTGGTGCTCATACGAGTAACACCGACTCACCATCAACATCACTGCCTTTGTTGTTACATCAAGAACAACAACAAGCGGAAGAATCTAAACAAACACCGTCCTATTCCTCGTCATCCTCCGCTTACGTGCACCACTACTATCAACACTACCATACACCTCCGTCATTGTACTCATTACAATCTCAACAGCAGCAACAATTCCACCACCGTCATCATCATCATCACCATCATCCCTTTAATTTACACACACATTCACACCCACGTCCGCGATTACCCGCGTACTGCGACTTTAGTGGTACTGTTACAAATCAAATCCCAAACAGCACTGAGGCCATGTTCAGTAACGTTAGCGAAAGTGCTAATGGCGTTTCTGTTGGCGCAAGTGCCATCCATACTAATGCCGCCAACTCATCAGGCACCAACAGTGTTCAAATCGTCGATCGTTTAAAACTTTTATACCCGAATGTTAACGAAGTAGAAACTCCTTTGCCACGCTGTTGGAGTTCTCATGACAAATGCGTAACTATTGGATTGTCACAGAATAACTTAAGAGTTCAGTATAAAGGTCGGTTTTGCATCTCTCAAGTCCATCACTGATTTTCCCTTACACTTGTAATTTTTTTTTTCGAATTTTTAGCTGGCGCGGTCGGTGTTGGTAAACCTCAGAACGAGGCTGCTTCAGTACGCACGGCTCATCCCATTCCACCGGCATGCGGTATATATTATTTTGAGGTTAAAATTATATCGAAAAGTAAAAATGGTTACATGGGTATTGGTTTAACAGCAAAACAGTTTCGCATGAATAGATTACCCGGTACGCCCATTGGTTTTTCATATTTGCTATTGTAGAACAAGATTAAAGAGAGATCTAATTCCACAGGATGTGACAAAGAATCATATGGTTACCACGGTGCTGAAGGTAATTCATTTTCATCAGCAGGTCATGCTCAATCGTATGGTCCGACATTTACCACGGGTGACATTATAGGTTGTTGTATTAACTTTGTGAATAACACTTGCTTCTACACCAAAAATGGTATTGATTTGGGCATCGCTTTCCGAGATTTACCAGTAAGTTTCTGCTAATCGAACAGAACATTCGAACATTTTAACCCATATTTATTTAATTTCAGAGCAAATTATATCCAACGGTTGGTTTACAGGCGCCAGGAGAAGAAGTCGATGCAAATTTTGGGCAAGAACCTTTCAAGTTTGATCAAATTGAAGAATTAATGAAACAATTGCGGGCCGATATGAAAGCTACCATATACGATTTTCCTTTGCCAAGTGATCACGATGATCCTACCACTTTATTGCAGAAGTATTTGAAATCTTTATATCCAAAATTTTAAATTACTCATGTTTATTTAACAGGATGGTCTCTTCCTATTTGGTGCATAATGGTTACAGTCGAACGGCTGAAGCTTTTTTCCGCACTACCGGGCAAACTATCCGTGAAGACATGGCCTCCATACGCAACCGACAAAGTATGCCTTCCATTAGATGACTTAAAAGCATAGATTTATGTGTAAAAATTCTATACCACAGAAATTTTAAAGTTGATTATGTCTGGCAAAATGGGACAAGCGATTGACCACACCTTACATTCTTATCCCGGCCTGTTGGAAAGTAATAAAAATCTCTGGTTTATGCTGAAATGCAGGCAATTCATAGAAATGATTAACGGCTCCGATGTCGAGGTAGAGCACGCATATTTGTCGTACTTATTTGTGTAATTTTCATTTACAAAAAATTCTGCTTCCCAGCACTGCCCTAGTAACAAAACAGCACCTGTTTTAAAAGCAAGTGTTGCCACCACACATCATGCAGGTACGACACAAACTGAGATATTTGCTTCAAATCAATCGGCTGCTTCATCAGCTGCAACAACAACAGCACCACCTAATCAAACTTCAGTTATACAGTCAACAAAATCTTATCAAAACGGCAACAGTCGTGATATCAGTTCAAATGGCACCACACAACTACAAAACCAGAGTAAAGATAATGGTAATGAAAAGGAGAATGATGATAGTACGTCAATAAATATGGTAACAATAACAGAAACTACAAATAATGCACAGAACTCAAAACATACAGCTGTGATAAATGCAGATAATGAGTTAAAAAATCAAACGTAAGTACAATTCACTTAATGTTACGCGTTCTAATAAACCACCAGAGCAACGGGCAATATTAACTCTTGCAAGGTTCCTAGTAACACGGTTCTACAGTGTTCTTATGACCCGAAGACAAGTTTGATTTAATATATTTAATTTATTTTCGCTTCACACTTCAAGAAGACAATTTGGGCTAGTAAATTTATCAGAAATATCAGGAAACGATAAAATTATGCATATACTTGATCGGAGTGAAATTCTGATTAAATGAATCATATCTTTACCGCTTTTAACGGAAAACTTATTGCATTGATTCTAAACATATAATAACACAAAAAAAAGATGCTGCAAATGTTGCATTCTCCAAATATTCGTAACAGATATTAGAATCTTGAATTTGGCGTAGCATAATTTAATAGCAAATGTTACATGCAATATTACTATTTCATTTCTTAAATTATACAGGAAAACTACCTAAACTTTTCTAATTCTTTTACTAAACTCAATACTTTTTGAATGCAGAGTTCCATAAAGTTATGCGTAAAATTTCTCCGAATCGACCAATCAACTCAACAACAGCTGACAGAAAACTTTAAAATTTACATACACTCGTCTAAATTACTTGTTAATTTCTAAAGATGTTAACAGTGTTAAATTTTCCAGTAATTTAGTTGATCAACGTTCAACTTCCGGTGGAATCTCCACAACAAATGCTAGTAAATGTAATGATAATGATTATATGAACGATGTCGAAATGGAAAGCAATGGACATACGACAAATGGTGAGAATTAATTTCAAAAACATATAGTTTTTTGCTCCATTAATTACCCGAATGAAGTAAATTAGAATGTTAAAAATTGCAGATTTATACTTTATACTTGTTCCTAATATAACTTAGACCTTAAAATAGTTCTTTAGTTAACGTTATATATGAAAAATGTGGAGTGAAGGAATAAGCAGCATGATGCGCGTTTTCGAATCGTTGACTTAGCGTCAAACGTAAGCCGTGTTGGCGTTGGCCGATTCCTGAGATTGGCGTCCCCAAGACTCTTTTTATGCCGAATTGCTGCAGTTGTGAAAATTAAGTTGAAATTTTGATAGTGTAGAAATGTTTTTTGACTGATTAAAAACCAAAGATTGACAAACGGTTCTATTTTGAGATAACCTTCAAAAAAACACCAGCAAACTTTTCATATTATCGTATGCAATTTTCTATCCCGTAATGGTGTTTCGGCAAACTTACTACCCAAGTTCTCATCAAAATTATTTGAGCAAAAAGAATGTTTGTGTCGAGTGTTAGCTTCCTTTCTTCACTGTGGCCATTCCGCATAAAATCAAAATAGTTCCGTTTGATAGAATTATGTATCTGTCATCGGCAATCTGGAAAATTAGGGGTTCAAAGAACTGATTGCCGTACATTCAAATGTCTTTTCGCAGAAATTATAACCACCAAAAATTTTCAGCTCACTACGTAAGGTACGTGCTTTATAAATATTTTTTTGAACATTGGAAATTAAAAAGGATCAAAATAACGTACTCAGTAATTCTAGTCTTCGACCGCGCAGATTCTGATGACTTGCAAAAATTTTTCTTTAAAAAAAAAAACAAATTTACCCATAAAGAATATTCAAGAAGCAAGCGAAGATTGGTGTCTCCTATGAAGAGCTCCTATGGGAGCAAAGTCGCACTTACAACCCTTGGAAACGACAATAACGTAGACACTTAAGTAATTAGCATTTGTATAGCCAATATACCCAATAAAGTAAAAACGAAAAATACTTATCTACTCTTTAATTTTGTTTATTCATTTACTTAACTATTCATTCACTTTTTTTGTTGCTTAAAATTACATCAGACTTTCTTTTTTAGGGGAAATTTGCAAAAACGGTAACCCAAACAATTTTAACGATTCTATTGATACCGATGAAGAAATGGGTAAATTAAAATTTGTCACACATTTTGCTAATTAAGAAAATGTCTTTTACTCTACTTAAAAAAAGATGTAGATATCGCACCTACTCCTCGAAAATGTACGAATGGCATCGAAAGAATATTGGAGTTTGGCAAGGATTTATCACAAATGGGCCAGCAACTAGAAAAGGAAAACAAAATGACTGATGAAGATCGTCAAATGTTACAAGTAAGCTAAAAAAAGTTTAATTTTTTAAATTTTATATATTTTGCTTCCATGCTTTCAGGATGCATTTAGCTTAATTGCTTACTCAAACCCCTGGTCAAGTCCTTTAGGTTGGCAGCTATGTCCCACAAAACGAGAGACTGTTTGCACGGCTTTAAATTCAGCTATATTAGGTAAGATAGGAGTTTAATAGCACGGACATTGGCTACAAGGTTTTTTGCTGTTTTTACAGAATCCATGTACTACCCTAGACGTCCTCCTTTGGATTATTGTGTAGCTCATGCCAATGAACTACTCAAAGTCATGGCTCAAGCTTCTTTGGGAGCTTGTGCTTTTGTTAATATCAACGATGTGTTCCCAAAGAATTGACCCGCGCAACTTTAGCTGAAATCGGGCCTAAAAATTCCCTCGACTGTTACTATTTCCTCCTTAACCGATTACAACTCCTGTTATTCCTTCATTACCAGCTCCTCTTATCTTAAGGTCAAATTACCACCAGTTATCGCAAATTTCACTACAAACTGTAACGCTTATGACACAAAATCTAAATCAGCAACAACCAACCGTAAAAATAATACCGTCTCTACATCCTCCATCTTGTTTTAATTGAGTTCAATACAGAAACAAAAACCTACTATTTTAAAAGATTTCATGCCGTTAATTTCAACCCTATTCTTAAAAAACAAAAGAAATATTTTTATTAAAACAGAAACATTTGGAAAAAACTTGTACAATTTTTTTCTTGAACAACTCTATATTTATATAAAATAATCCAAAGTATAGGAACGATTTTCCATGGTTTCTCTTAAAACACATTAATTTTTCATTTAAATATTTTTAAAATTATTAACTTCGGTTTAAAAAAAAAGATATGTAGTCAAATTTTTACTTCAGCTATAATCGTGTATGCTACAAAGAAAGTTTTGCTTATATCTTAACTTTGTATTGAAAAAAATAAATACAAATTTTTTAAATTTAAGAAAAAAGGCAAATCTATTAGCTTTTAAGCGCATATATTTTTAGTGTATTTTAAATCAATGATTATATAAAATATTAACAACAACAGTAATCATATTTAGAAATGAAATCAATGCCAGCAGCAACCACAACAAAAAATCTTGAATTAAACTTAAAGTGTTGTTCGTGTGTAATTAATAATTTAAAGTAATTTTAAAAGAAAATCAGTGGTAATGATTAAAAAATGTAGAATTTGCTTATGTACCATAAGGTGCATTAATTACAATTACGGAAGTGTAATCAATATAAATTAGCTTAAATTGATGTCTTTTACAAATATTATATTTAAAAAAAGGAAATTAAAAGAGAATTCTAAACAAACAAGTCGACAGCAATAATATAAAACAACAATTCAAAACATACAATCTACTATTTAGTTTTGTTTATATATATACATGCAAACGTATATAAAAAGGTATATCTAAAGAAAAGCAAAGAACGCGTCTCTTGTTACAAAAACCATCGAGAAGGGTTTAAAGTAGCTTCAATCGAAATAATTTCTATGTAAAAATATTCTAAAAGCAGTCAAAGCAATTTTAAGATTGTTAGAGACAACAAGAAATAAGTTAATTAATAAATAATTACGAATTAAGAAAACAACAATATATACATATATAAATTATTATGAATTATCCAGATAAAAAATTGCCAGTCTTTTTTTCAAATTAGAAGCAAGAAGATTACGTTTACTCGAATTTCGCCTTAGGCCGAGTATTTTTCATTCTATCGCCTTTACGGCAAAATGGAATATTTAAATATTCACTGCTCCACCCATGTTTAATTTTGAAAGCTTCCTATGTTCTTAATTTATATTGCACAGTAAACGCGTCATTTGGCGGATGTGGCCCACTTTCCACATGCGTGTACCAAGATCCAATGCGTTTGCGAATTTTGAAGACGGAGTCGCTTTTGCGGCCAGAAATTTATTTGCTACTATGGAGTTTGCTGAAGTCGATTCATTGTTTGATGCTGGATATATGCCTTATTGAGTCTCTAACGCTTGCTTTTGGGTGTTGCAATTGGCAATTTTCATCAGGATATTATGGAATATGAAATATTAAATTCAACAGAGAAGATTTATTGCTTTTAAAGAAGACGAGTATTATCTTACAAACGATAAAAATATTCGACCTACCTTCTTCAAAAACACATGTCAGAAGAGAGAGAGAGCGCTAAAATAATTTATTAAACCGATGACCAAGCTCAACTTCGAACTAGTGAACTTATGAAAATAGCCAGAAGGGTATGTCTTTTTCATACATTGTTTAACTATTTTTGCCATAACCAGATAGGATATATATATAATTTTTTGTGTTGCTACAAAAGAACTCGAATGTGTTAAATAGTTGCTTGAGCGGCCACTTCTTTTAAAAGCAGACTCAAAATTTCTTTTGCTTTTATTAGCGATGGGACAACGAAAAGCGTCAGTCCCTTTACCCGCTTCAGGTACGTTTTGCCTTGTAGCCCGGTCAGCAAACATTTCACTGCATTGCTTTTCAGCCTTGCTTTTCTGCACATGGAATCCACAACCACACGTTTGTTTTTAAATACATTACCCTGTAACGAGTCGTCTTGGGCAGGGTATACTCAGCTAATCCAGGACTCTTTCCAAGAAAATTTATAGTATAAAAATAACTTGGACCTTCGGTTTTGTTCTTATGTTTCTATTTATTATTACAATGATCAGCGATCTTAAGAGGAGTAGGAGAAAAAAAACCAGCGTGGTGATCCGACCTTAACGTTTTAATATTTCTTATTTGAACGATTATTATTATATTTACTTTTCCACGTTTCCGTAGCGCGAGTTTGCTTGGTTGCTACCACACAACTGAAAGACTGAGCGTGGTGCGAAACGCTCTTTTATAGTTGCGATCACCATCGCTGTCCCATTACATGTTTTAGACTATATTCACTTACATATGTATTATGACGATATTCTTACACATCTGTATGCTAACTTAGGTTCGATCGAACATATTTGTTCAGCTCTGACTTTTATAAAAATGCTTCTCTTATGTATATTTAGCGTTAATACTATCTTACGTACCAGCTCGTATGATTTTATTGCTAGTGTTTGCTTGTATGCCTACCCTTTTTCCATTTGTTTTACCGCTACTCGGTATGATTCTGTACAACGCTAACCCAGGTACTGAATCGTATGATTTGGTAACCCCTAGGTGTGTGAATGCTACTCTCGCTATTACCTTACCATCTGTCTACAAAATGTTTCCTTAGAAAAATTCGTGCATATTGTTTATAGGCATTCGCGGCTCTTGTGTGAATGGGCCAAAGCCATCTTTTATAAATCCCTCAAAACTTATTTATACACATATGCAAACTGAGCAACTACATGCATATATCGTGCGGCCGCACAAACGAGTATATTAGAAAATGGAAGTAGCCCTGTTTTCTTATTATTTCGGGAGTAAGGTTTTATAGGGTTTGCATTTAACATAACATTCCTTACATAATAAAATGTATTCTTTTAGGTTGATCCAATATACAAATTTTTGGCCCGCATTGTATTCTGAATGAACTAGGCTTCTTTTTGTGCAGCATTTTTTTTATCGGATATTAACTCCAAAATTTGTGTTTAAAGAATGACATGACGTTAGCGTTATTATAAATATTTCCATGTTTTGTAATTTTTCTGTCTTTATTTGGTATTCGACGGGGGATTCTTAATTTATTTGGAAATTGATGGACCTTTGTCTTCAGCACAATGATTAAATCATTACTTTTTGAAATCTCAAAATTTTGGAATATCTGTTGTCAATCATGTTAGACAGTTTTTTTATATCCCTTATTCGTGTTAAGCAAGTGCCTTTCTTAACAATATTTTATTTTCTTTTGTCATTCAATACCCTTCTCGACGGCAATTTTACGTGCGAGAAATTTTATGGTAGCTATCGAGAAAAAATTCTTAGCGCTAGCAGGAACTATTCGTTGCCCTACAAGTTACCCGGGGTCGGCCGCCATAAAATATAAATAAAATAAAACAATATAGTCGACATAAACACAAACAAAATCGAGAGCCTTTTTGTGCACTAATTGATCCATCCACTCTCTAATAGAACAATTTGACTTTCAAACAAATTGTCTTAATTGCTTGTTTTTTATTGCCTACGAAGTAAGGCAAATCACAGACGCAAATGATAGATAAAGATTAGATAAATCACTTTAGAATTTAAAAAAAACGATAATCACTTCTTGGGGCCTTTTTTCTTTTTGTTTTATTTGTATGTATTCGTGCAAACCCATTTGCCAATTGCCAAAAAGTGTTATAAAAACCCGGTGAAGTTGAAGTGCCAATACGAAATCAGGAATAACGTATTATCGTGTCAACCCCTTTAGGCCGTCTGTATATTTTCAGAAAGAAAGTAAATACAGATTTCAATTTTGCTAGCGTCCAGCGTATTCATATTACTCACCCTACATCATCACACTTTCCAAGTCTCATCATTTGGTTATTTATTAGTTATACTGCTTTTTTAGTTCTGTAAACTAGCATAATTTGTAAAGTATGGTCTGACCTCAACGCTCTACTATCTTGCTCGCTTTCAGTTAGACGAAAGAAGAATTAAAACTGACGAATTTAATAGATGAAATTCTCATCTGCGAACTTTCGTATCAGGTTCCAATTGACTTAAATAATTTCGTTATAAGGCACTCCTTAAATTTTATGAAAGGAAGTCATTCAAAATTTCATTGATTCGCAAAAGTTGGAAAACATAGACTCGTTCATAGACTTTGGATTTTTATTTGATAGGAGATTACTATTTAATGGGACAAAAGCTATCAAATACATTTTCTAATTTCTGTCATTTGGGATAAAATTAGCTCACGTTTTGCATTATCATTGGCAGAGTCGCATTAATAAGAAAATGTAGTAGTAAAAGAGCAAATATCATACATTTGAATCTATTGCGCTTTGACACTTTATTAAAATTTTCTTTCTACACGAAACTCGATTTAACACAAGCTAAAAATAAAAAATTTTCTTTTCACAAGAATAGCTTTGTTTTAACACGGTTTTCAATATTCTCTGCATCTTTTTAAAAAGGTTTTTAACTGAATTTTTCTGATACATTTTTTTTTTTGGGGGGGTTTCTATGAATTTTTTCATTGTCATTCTTCACATTGTAACTTCGTGCTATACTTTTCACAATTCACTTGAATTATGTGGATTATGTATATATATGAGCGGGACACCCTGAATTATGCATAAAGCAAAGACTTAATGTATTGTGAATTAAAACTTGTCCGCACGAAATAAATTCGGAAGTGAACTCTAACAAGAATTTTTAACATTGTGCATTGCTTTCTTAGTTGTGGAACGAATTTAGTATTTTTCCATTTAGGCAATATCTTTTTTTACCTGCATTTTTTACACGAATTTTTTGGGAATCTATCTATCGTGTAAAAAAGGAATTACGTATACTTGGAAGTAATCACGTACTTCAAGGTCATTTTATATTTTCGTTTTTAGCTTGATTTGGGATAGCGTTTGCGATGCGTGTGCATTCATCATAGGTTGATGATTATTGGTTTTTTGGGATCACGTAAGCACAATAGCTTTTAAATACAATCTCTCATATTTGTCAAATTAAGGGAAAACAAAAAAAAGAAGAACTAAAAAAGAAAACAAATGTGAAATTTGTAGATGATAAATCGCGTCCGTGTTCTCACTTGCTCTTTTTAGCTGTATTCGACATGTCATCCGCAGACGATATACCTCTTACACTGGTGCTTCTAAGCAAATAAAAATTAATTAAAAACAAAAAAAATGCACGTAAAATTTACTAGTGGAGTGAAA
The DNA here is from genome assembly GCF_014805625.2 of Glossina fuscipes. Lineage (NCBI taxonomy): Eukaryota > Metazoa > Arthropoda > Insecta > Diptera > Glossinidae > Glossina > Glossina fuscipes. The sequence goes on along the minus strand of NW_023998449.1, from coordinate 318,031 downwards.
TGCACACCACTGTCGAAACATTTGATTTTTATTTTGTAACATACTTTAAAAAATGCTACCTTGCAGCGGATTGTTAAAACCAAGAAGACCTTACGGAAGAATTTTGTTGTACTTGAAACATTCGTGGACTGCGGGGTTGTTGTGGAATAAACAGAGCATGGAGAATGATCAAAAAAAAAAAAAAAAACAAAAAAAAACTGGATTGCAACAATGTTTTAATAAAAATATAAAAGGGAACACAAAAGTCATCAAATTTTAAAAAAAGGAGAAATTGTACTAAAGATGTTTTCCAAAAACTTAATTTAATGTGTATGAAGTTAATTTTGTTATTTAAAAAATTTTAAAAAAAGCAATAAATATATTATATCATCCACGTTTGAAAGTCCTTAAAGGCCTTTGCAAATATTGACTTCACACTTTATTATTTTTAAAGTGCCACTTCAAGACTTGTAACGCGTCCTAGCTCGTAGACGGCAGAGCGGTTGCCTGCTTTCTCTGGGCCCGCTGTGTCGCATTACAAAAAAAAAAATAAATATGTTTATATAAACTGACAGCAAAATAAATGCCTTTAATCGGCTTCTTTTTTGCTGTCCTGTGTAAGTCAGTCTGCAGGTTCTAGTTCAAGTTTAGAATTGTGCATATGCATAAAAAACGAAAACTTAAACTTTTAAATAGTCATTACAACACCAGCAAGTAAAATAAATACAATTTAGCAGTAGTATAACTAAATAGTTGTTAACATATCCACATATGTTTCTTTTTTTACTTTTCAACTAGAAATTTGTTATTGCTAAAGGATTGCTTTTTCTTTCGGTACGTTAATTTATTTGCTCTTCAACGTATTCTTTCTTTTTCTTTTCTTTCACTTTTGGCAAATGCATTCCTTTTACTAAATGACTTATTTCTTGTTGTTATAAATTATTCATTATGAGGAAATTATGTAATTAGACACAAAACTTGTAATAACGTTTGACTAAAAATTCCGAGGAATAGTATACAAAATGTTTTTGGTCATTTTCTTTTGAATTTTCATTATAATTAAGCTTTAATTTCAGTAAATAACCTTTTGACTTAGAAAAATGTAGAATCAGTTACTATTTTTAGTGGTACTTCGGCTTTTACACTTTATACTCATCGTAGATCCCTCTAGAACAATTTTCTTTGCATTAGGAGCGGAACTACACATCTCTACGTATATATACGTAAACTGTCTTGGTTTATCATTTGTTTATTTCTTTTTGACTTAGGAAAATGTAGAATCAGTTACTATTTTTAGTGGTACTTCGGCTTTTACACTTTATACTCATCGTAGATCCCTCTAGAACAATTTTCTTTGCGTTAGGAGCGGAACTACACATCTCTACGTATATATACGTAAACTGTCTTGGTTTATCATTTGTTTATTTCCTCGTTTTTTGTTTGCAATTGTACATTTTAATCACTTTAGTATTATGTGTTTTTTTTGTTCAATTTACCTAAAAAATCTTTCTTATAGTACGTTAGCGTAGTAAGTTTCATAATGGATATGCTTTTTCTTTTTAACAATATTGTCGCTTATATCTTTTCTGTGCTTTGCATTTCGTTTCTTTTCTTATACTGAATTTCACTTTGTGCCTAAGATATTATGAATCTTTTTCTTATTAATATTTCTTATGCCTTTATTAACACTTTTATCGGTTTAAAAAACTCGTACTGATAACGTTTACAAGTAAAACAAATTTTTAATTGTACTTTCCTTTTTTTCCCCCTCTTTCATTTTTAATAAATTGTTACTACAAAAAAGGTCAATTATTCAGATTTAAACGTGACCATCGCATTCCAACCGATCTCCTTCACAACTCAAAACCTCTCGTAGCCAAAAAAACAACCACCGAAAACTCAAGCATAATTTTCTCGCTCTCTTGTTTCAAATTGTTTCATTTTTCTCTCGCTTGACCTGTTTGTGCATAGGGCAAGCCGCTATTTTTGTGATCATACGCTTTTGCATAACGACTTGCCGTTATTACTACACTTACGACAAAAACTGACGGGAATTTGTTCGCGGACGTTACAGACTGTAGAGATGGATGCACGTGTCATTGCTGAGCTAGCTACTTCGGGAGATATGGAGGTGTTTTACATTTTCATCTGACGGACAATGCACATAGGGTTAGATCTAAAAGAAACACACGTACTACGCCTATATAAAAATAAACTGACGGACGGAAATTGCGTCCGACGGGTATTCTACTGTACTTTCCCCTCCTCGATCGGTTTGCACAATATACAAAATAATAGTACAGAAGAAAATGTTGTTGCTTAAAAATAAGATATTGTATACCTGGAGATGTCGCAGCGCTTTATATAACTGAAGATGTCACGGTGACAAATGAATCGCCTTAAAATCAACCGGTTCATTCCAGAGACTATTGTACGGTTTGACTGTCTAGCTATTTTAAATTTGCTATCAGTCAGTAGAATTTGTCTCTTTAACAAACCACTTTTTATTTTTTTAATGTTACACACCTCTATATCGGATCAACTGATTTTTTTTTTTTTAAAGTAATGATGTCAACTAAAAAACTGAAAATTTCCTATAGCAAGTGTTTAAGAAATTTTCGTACGACTTTTGCTTTTAAAGGCTTTTTTATAGAAAGTTGATTTAGAAAAATGATAAATTGTTTCATTGACGCTGTGGATATTTTCCGGAAAATTCTGATTTATTTTCTTTTACGCAAATTGCCATTTTGTCTGTTCTTGGTTTACCTGTATAGAGTGACATTTTTTTTTTTAAATCTTTTGCGGTTATTTGATGAAATATTTTTAAAAACTTTTTCTCGTCATTTTAATATTTACCGTTGATGTTTTATAATGGCAAAAAATTTCTTACGGAAATAAACAATTTAAAGAACTTATTGCATATTGTTTTCAATAAAACATCATTTTTCAATCTGGGCCGCGACGTTGTATGCCTTACCAACAGATCAGTATTCAACCACACCAAATGTGGTAATCATTTACACAATATCAACGTAACACCCAATCCTTCATGCAATTCTGCACTGCAATCTTCCGATCTTCTTTTTTTTGTTTGTCCAAATTTTGATTCACCTACTCGCCGAACCATGTTTCGCAAATTACCCTCGTTTGGCCTTAATACGTTCTCAAAATTTTGCGGCTTATTTTGCAATCTTTTCTTTCTTCAGTATGCTTTACTTAAACGTATAACGGTCAAACTCGAAATCTATTCTTCACAATGCTAACCATTGTTATTTGTTGACGACACTATTAAAAAATTATTTAAAACTACGTATGGTTTTGTTACTTTTTAAACACTAGTTCTATAGTCAAAAATTTTGAAATGACCCAGCATTCAACTAATAGTTCACAAAATTTCTTAATTTTATTTCGCCCAATTCAAAGACACTATAAAATTAGTTTGCTTTGATTTCTTGTTGATATTTGTAAGTGTTGCTTGATGGTATTACTTACAATTTTATATTATTTACCCAAAATTTCAATCGACTATATTTTAACCCACCTCTTCAATGAACTATTTTTTTACGACAGTATTCGTTCATTTCGCTAATGGAATTTTTATGACTCTAATTTTTACTCCAGAGTGCCTGTGATAAGAGTTAAAAATAACAAAAACTAAAGATCAGCATTTTCCAACTTTTCTCAAAATTGATATATCGGCGCGTTTGAATGCGGTTTGTAAAAGTTGCTTTTTATTGACAGGCTTTGCAGCGCGTAGTGGTAGAAAAACTTTGCGGTACGTACGATCGTTGCTTGATTTTTCGATATTGTTTACTTTTCAATGGCCATCGTATTGTTTTCAGAAAAATTGCTTGCGTTTACGGGGCAGGAGTTGAAGCGTTTGTTGCTGGATTTTAAGTGACTTTGTATTAAAGTGTAAATGGAAGTGAAATTAAACGATGAAACACAGATGCGTTCTTGCGTCTTTGGGGTGGAACTTCAGCCTTTGTTGAACTTTTCACGAAACTCCTGCATCGGTTAAAAACTTTTTGGGTCTTAATAAAAATGAAGTGGAATTGAAAAAAACTTCGGCAAATGAAGTTTGCTAACAGGTTATGTAAGCTTGTTTTATGTTCTTTTTGTTCTTTTTAATTTAATAACTGATTTTAGATTATCTATCACATTAAAGCGCTTTTAATCTGTTGTGCCTTTACCTGTGGTATAGTAATTGGTTATGTGAATTATATAACCAACCACTGATGAACGTAGATGAACTGTATCGTGATTTTTTGCGTTTTATTACATTAAGTGCTTTTTTCTGCACTGGTGCCACCTAGTGTTATTACAACTAGAAATTAATTGGAGTGTAGTGCATTTTTAGCGGGAAAATTTTCGATTAACGAAAGTGGCCGCTCATGAAGTCGACGTCGAAAAACTTAAAGACTATTTGCTAAGACCATCACTTCGCAAAGGTTACCATTACAATTCCAAAACAAATCCTTGCTTGGCTGCGTTGCAAATATAAGAATAACAAATAATTCCAAACTCTACAAGAACTATTTCAGTGGTAGACACATAGAATAAATTTAACTTTCATTTTCGTATTTCGTCTTTGGTAAACAGCTTGAAACGAAAGCGAAAGCTAACTTTCGGCTAAGGGTAGTTTGGCGCTTATTCTCAAAGTTTTATTATAACAGTTTTGTGTTTGTTCTCTATGCAAGTCTATTACAGCGTGTCTATAAAGTAGCAGTCGTTGTAGTGAAGGATCGGCAAAAAAAGAGAAAGGGCGAAGTTTCTGAGAAGTCAGAGGATGTAAAGCGATTATGGACTTAAAATTAGACTTTGTGTAATCTTTCATACTATTTTCTTTACTATGACCAGAAGTATCACCTTTTTCGTTGACTTATTACTACTAAAATTACTTTAAATATCCGGAGAGAATTAACAGAATAGATGTAAACATATTACCCTTATGTCAAGGATATACATATTTACGTACTATTTGGTGCAACTTTGTTCATATATTTTGTATAGAATCTACTAATAATGTACAACTATGTAATGAGTTAATATAGATTTTTGCAAAATGCGTTGGTTTAGTTGGTTGTTTGGTGTAGTCCACTCATACTACCTTTCCCAAAAAAAGTAGTTCGTTGTAGACAGTAAGAAAGCGTGAATTTTTCTATGGAAAAAAATGACAGAAAATTTGTTCTAAAAACGTAAAAGTGCATTATTTGTGAATGGAGTAATAATAGTTAATAAAAGTCTATCTAAGGTTATCAATAATCCGAGAAACGTCTTTAAGTCAAATAAAAAAACGCCCGCTGTGTTAGCAGTTTATGCAAATTGAAAAAAGGAACCGCTTGCACGAAAGCCCTAGCTCCGTAGAGCAGAGCAGCACTGGAGAAAGTGTGTGTGTGCAAGCGCTGTCTCTGCCTAAAAAAAAGGCGAACACATGAAGTGTCTTCACACATACGTATAACGGAGAAAATTATGCAGAGAGCAACAATTTTTTTATATGTGTGAAAATAAGAGAATTATAAGTACGGAGCAATGTTCAGTTGTAAACAACCTGAAGATAAAAGTTTCAATTATTAGAGATTTTCCCCGCGGCACGGGTTAGATTCAATTTCGCCTATTTGTTATGCTAGAAGGGAGTATCTTGTGAATATTTTGTATGCAGTGCCAGAGCAAGACTATATTCTGATGTTCATTAATATATTTCCAAATAGGCATATTTTCATCAATTTACTATCCCAATATCTCCTAATGTCAACATGCCTCAAGGTCACCAAGAACGTACATCACTAGCAAAACCATTACAAAATAATAAGTAAATGCTTAAAGCATCCAGTAAACGAAAGATTTAGTCAAGTGCTTAGTGCATCGCTTAGTGGTTTATACCTTTGTATTTACTCGTTAGGCGCTATTGTAATTGAAGACCTTTGCCATGTTCTTTTCGTTTTATATTATTTTTATGTGCGTATGCAAATGAAGCAGAGATGGCACAAATTGCTCAGCGTAAAAGTAACAGCGTGCATGTGTACATGTGGTTGGCAATAAGTGCGCAGGCACTAAGAGAAGAATAACAAAAGCAGGAATCGCTGATTATTAGGAGAATGCTTTTCAGTCTAGCTAGGTTTTCGGTCTAGCTATACTAATGATTCATACAGTTTGACTGGCCAACAACTGTCCCCCAACATTTGTTCTCAAAGTTTTCCATACTTATTGTATGGCCGCGTTTATTTTCTTTAGCAATGATTCCTTTGACTAGTTTGATAGTCCGCTTTGTGTTCATATCCCCTTTTACACATCACATAAAAACTTTTCGCGGTCTTTTTTACCAAGTAGTGACTAGAAATAATGTGTAATTTTTTATAATCCACCTGAGTGCCGAGAAGGTAAGAACCTCGACAGCAACTTAATGGTCGTGGGTTCAAACCTCAAGTGCGGTAGAGTTTTTAATAAAGCCGGAAACCTCAGATGCTAGTGCTTTAAAACTTTAATTTTAGAATTTATTCTCTGGCTAAATCAATAACAGTCATAATAATGTAATTTCGGACGTTTGCTCAGCTCAAGTGAATAAATTTCAAATCGTCAATCCTTGCATTAGTTTTGGTTCTGACGGATACTTAAGTGTGCGTATTCTTGTATTGTATTTCGTCAGTTATTCGTTCATTGAGATTACAGTGTATAATTGTCTCCAGTTGTCATTCGATTTCATTGACAAATTCCGTAACATAAAAAAAATTCGTGGGCTGATTCTAATAAAGGCTGGGCAAGATGTTTTATTTTAGATAACACAATTTATACGTTTATGGCTCTAGAGAGATAATTCAAAACACTTCAAGAACCTAGGGATTTTCGAAATGATTTTGAAGTTTACCCAACTGTGCTTACCATAGAGTGGAGATTTTACGAATAAAAGCAGGTCCGCGATGAAACTGACGGTGTTAAACGCTGTCTAACCTTTCTTTCAAAGCTTACTTAATTTAAATTTTTCAAAAGCAATTTATAACTGTTTACGGAATTCACATTATGCAAAGTCTGTCTAGGAAGAATACCACGACATCAAACACTTAATGTTTTTCATTCATCTAACTATATTTTCTTTTTATTTTAAATGTCGAAAAGAACTGTTAGCACATCCGTAGCTGAACGGGAAAGACATTTGTCGGATAAAACAACCTGAGAGCACTTGGATTGTGGATTTAATAGTTCTAGGTGCAAAGACAATTTAAGCCGATCAACTTCGCTTTGGTGACAGATTGTTTTGTTTTTATGTTCTGTTTTCCTATCGGTTAGTCTCTAATTATATGAACCGAAAACCTAACGAAATTGCCTCTGGATAGAAAAGGAATTATTAAGACCAACACTGTTTTATCTTATAAATAATTCGCTTTTGTGCGCTATCAAAAAGTTGTTGTATGTTTAATTATTCCAATATTCTCAATCATGTCATAAGTTAGTCTTATATCCTACATAAAGTGAGCATAAATAACTCAATTTTGATGTTCACTGGCATCAAACGTTTAAATATCTTTTGTAAAGAAAAAAGCGCAGGAAAACTTCACCAACAAGCTGTAGAAAGTCAAAATTATTTTTGTTTTGTTTTGTGCTAACCCATGAACGTTATATATCGGTAGGCAGTTCTTCATCCATAAAATTAATGTAAAAATCATCATCTCCTCAGACACTAAATGCAAAAAAAAAGAAGAAATAAGAGCACTATGGTCTGTTCACTGGCGTATAAGTCTTTAGTTGAGTATTAGTTAAAAACTTGAAAATGAATCGACGAAGGACAATAAACTTGTTCAAATCAGCGAAAATGTAAAGTTTTTTAAAACATACAACATTCAAACATTGTTTTTAAAGATTTCTAAATATTTTCATAGCGTTAATGTTGATGCATAATATCAAGTAAATCATTATAAAAACGTTTTAAAATTTCAAATTTTTTTAATTTTTTATGTGTAACGAACGAACGTGCGTACGTCTGTCAGTGCATCAAAGCCAGACAAATTTCTTGAACCGCATTTCCGTGGAGGATAATGAAATTGGTGTACCATCACCATACGGTGATGCCTATAAAAAGTCCACATGTTTGCGGGATTTTTGCCACTTGCCCCTTTTTTCTGCAGAATACAATTAGTTATACTTGGAAATAATTTTTTATATGCCTTTTATTAATATTGATTTATTGGAGTAATTGTTACGATATTAAAAAAAAGGAGAGAATATATAAAAGAGAGGCAAGCAAGCAACATACGAGTCTTACTTTCTTATTGAATGGAAAAATTGAACGGGGACAGTAAATAGTGCATATTTAGAGACGTTAAAATAACGAAAACCACATGGTAGGAGAGTAATAAACCAATACTTGTAGAATGAAGAATTCAAAATTACAATAATAGTTCTTAAAAATAAAAGGTACATTTAATTTAATTAATTTCTGCGCTTAACAAAAATTGGGACAATAATAAGTAAATAGAAAACAAAACTATTTTATCTGCTTTTATAACAAATTATAGCAAATGTTTTCTTGTACACTTACTTACATATATACGTATGCGCGTAGGAATTCTGTCGTCATATGACTCATGTCTTATTGGAAAGATAGGAGAAAAGAAAGAATTTTATTTAAATGATTGCTGTTTATATCCATTATATGTGCATTGCCGCCGTCGATATATAGTTGCACACGTATTTCTTAAACATATTTTTTCGCTTTAGCTATTGCTAATTTTATTTTTTATTTTTTTAGGAAATACATTATAAATAATAACTCCTGTAAAATAAAATTACATTCAAATTGAGTTATAAGTAAGGAAGAGTAGAATGCAACAAACAACTATTTAAATACACGCACATACGTAGGAAGAAGAAAACGCACAGAAAACAAAATAAAATAGAGTAGTAAAGTAACGAATAACTTTTGATCAAGATTTTTTCGTTTATCTCAATCTTAAATCACTTTCAACCTTGCTCATTATCAATAAGCTCAAGAATATCTGCTATAAGAAAAACTGAAAAAAAAAAATTAAAAATTGAACTTTAACTGATTTTACAAAAATGGGCTGCACAACATCTGCTGAAGAACGCGCTGCTATACAACGTTCCAAGCAAATTGAGAAAAATCTTAAAGAAGATGGCATTCAAGCGGCTAAAGATATTAAATTGTTACTATTGGGTAAGTAATAGAAGTTTTCTCACTTTTTTGATCCTTCAGCGAAGAAGGAATATTTTAATTTAGTCCAAACCTTTGCAACACCCAGAAGGATGCTTCAGAGACTGTCTATTCTTGATCAAATTATGAATCCATTTAAGTATGCCTGTATTGCCGCCATTGTAGTCTGTAGGACACGTTCCGAAGCGAAACGCACGGTTGAAAAATCTCGATATCGGCTTAAGATTTGGATGACGATTGGAAGTACACAGGTTGATATTGGCAATGAATCAAAGACTAAGTTGAGAAAACAGATCAAAGCAAAAATCAGGCCCTTTGTTTATTATATAAACTACAAAAGATAGAACCATGACAAGTTCCAACTTATCAGTTATCGATCATCTTAAAGCATTTGTTAAAAAGTGAAAACTGAAAAATTAGTGTGGAGCATTGAATATGCATTTCTTTCGAACTTGTTTAAGGTAAATGTTGAGCATGGGGGTAGATGAGACAGCAGCGGTTTATACTTTTCATATTTGTTTTTGCTAAGTTAGCATTAATATTTTTTTGAAAAACCAACTTCTTTTTTTTGCTTCATAGATACTTTGCACCTTGTACTTCACGTGGCAAAATCGCTCACAAAGCCAACAAGTAATGATCCGATCAGAAGCAGGGCATGTTTTTGTTTTTTTCGCGGAGGCAAGAAATACGTTTTCTGAATTAAGTAAAAATCTCGTGAGATTGTTTGCAGAAATCAAGGCAATGAGTGTCGCTGCTCAAAGCTGCCTTCTTCGCCTAAATCTTATTTGTCAATTCGTTCGAGTGTTTCATCCTTGCTTACAAAGAACGTTACCGTTCCCTCTACCGTTGGCTCATCTAGTAAAACTTGATTTACAAATAAGCCAAGAAGTCCTCCTCTGCTTCAGCTATGCTGAAGTGACGAGGGTATTTCCTCTCGTTGGTGCAATTCAGGTTGCTTTGTCTATATCTGCAAAATAAATCCGCCTCTCCCCACAGCCGCTCGGATGTGTTCGTTGTTCGCCATACTGGGCAAGTCGCACAAGTTGCACATCCTGGTATGGTCACTCCCCCAATTTTTTCATAATCTCAAGATTCTCGAGTTGTAAATCCTGTTGCTCCTAGTAACGATAACGTCTACCTGACGGCAGTACCCACAGAAAGGCAATACTCGTGTCAAGATTGGCGCCTGACATCTCTGATAGTAAAAGAAAAAATTATCTTGCAAAAGTCCCATCCAAAGCGTTTTAGCATTTTTAAATTGGCTCCATCTCAATATAGAGCCATCTCGTTTTTAAGGTGGTAGTTCTGGCTGAAATTGTGGAAATTTTGTTAAATAAAACATTGTGTGGCCGGTTGGATGTTTAATTAAGAAATTCATTCCTCGGGATAGACCTTGTAATACTAAATTGGTAATTATTCTACTCTCAAAAAAACTTCCAACTTCCAATAAACATAGCAATTTTAAAAAAGTCTGCTTACTGCTTAAATCTCGTCTTTCACATATTATGCTTGATTTTTCTGCTTGGAGTATTGAAACCTTACTATCATCGTTCTATAATGTTTTAAACCTAGCTATCTCTGCATCCGTTCCGATCAAGAAGCCTCGCCCTCGAAGCAAGTGTCTGCCATTATTTAACAAAAAAATTTAATATAAACAAAAAAAAAATTTATGAAAAGTGGTTCTGCTTTCGACTATTTTCGACTATTCTGCTGCAAGGCATGATTTAATTACCTTAACCAACAATGTTGGGTTTTTCCGTTGGTAAAATCCTCAGTGCAATCCTGAATATGTTTTTTTAAGTTTGTTAATTCTAAAAAAAAAATTCCACATACTCCTCGCATGCTTCTTTCAAGCGTTTCTCTAGGCACTTTATCTTCGTTAAGTTTAGTCAATGTAAATATCATTATGAGCTGTTGCAATCTGTCCAGAGTTATTTAGAGAAACCTATATTGTCTACCACTTATTATAGTAAGGCTTCAATACTCCAAGCAGAAAAATCAAGCATAATATGTGAAAGACGAGATTTAAGCAGTAAGCAGACTTTTTTAAAATTGCTATGTTTATTGGAAGTTGGAAGTTTTTTTGAGAGTAGAATAACTACCAATTTAGTATTACAAGGTCTATCCCGAGGAATGAATTTCTTAATTAAACATCCAACTGGCCACACAATGTTTTATTTAACAAAATTTCCACAATTTCAGCCAGAACTACCACCTTAAAAACGAGATGGCTCTATATTGAGATGGGACGACATAGCTATTGGAGCCTTCGAATAATTAAAAGAAAGTTTAGCTTCTGAAATTTTATTCAATCGCTTTAATAGAAAAATTAAAGTTTCATTGTCGGTGGATGCATTAAATAAAGCAATTGGTGGAATTATTCAACAGACTTGACATATTTATGTCGAGCCCATATCTTCCTTTTCAAAAAAGTCATGCCTTCCTGAGGGGAAATTTATCGCAGACTTCTACGCTTGCATTAAACATTTCAGGCATCTCCTAGGAGGGAGAAATTTAACAGTCTTCACAGATTATAAACCTTTGGTCATAGCCCTTGTCTCTAAAACAAAGAGAAGCACGTGACAGACTAGGCAATTAGAATTTACAATCACATCACACGTGATATCAATTGAGGAATTAAATATAGCGGCAGGTACTTCCTCACGGGGATTCGAAATCGAATCAGTCATGCAATCAGACCTAAATTTGGAAACTTTCTATAATGAACAACAGGAAGATTCAACTTCAAAGGACAAAGCTGGCAACAAAAGCCGAAACTGTAAATTATTCAATATCCTTAACTTTCAAATTTGGGGCGATATAACAGGTCGCAGTCTACGATTATATGTACTTTCAGTTTACGTTGTAAAATTTTCGATAAATTGCACAACTTATCACGACCCAGTACTAAAGCTCGCGTCCAATCTTTAAAAAATGTTATATTTGGCCAAATATGAACAAAAAGCTTATGATTTGTACAAGACATTATTTGTAAAAACAATTTGTTAAAAACAAAAAGCAAGGGTACATAAATAGAGGAAGCCCGCAGTCATTAAGGTAGAAATGCCAATTCCATCTTAGCTCGGGAAAATGTCAAGAAATGGTCCTACGATCTTCCAATAGTACGCTTGGGCTTTCGGTCCGTCTCTAAAAAAGATATTTCAGCAACCCAAGTGGAGATTGTCTAGGCACAGCACATTCGTTTGCCAGCAGAATATTCCGTACGAGAAGCTATACCCAGTTGTCGTCATTAAAGTACCATAACCATAAAAAATGTGCAGCCAAATATTTAAAAACGTGAAAAATGTTCTCATTCGAAAAATTAATAAACACGGATTGCAGTACCCATATGAAAGCCTTATGAGATTCTAGAAAGGAAGCGATTGTTTCATGTTCATATTCAAAGTAAACAACAATATTTCAACAAACCAGAAATATTTCGAATGAACGGGGTTAAACCGTCCATAACACAAAGCGCTACTTCATCGTACACTAATAAATGATATAAACACTTCATATTTAAGTTCGTCATATTGAACTCTTCCGCAGTGGAAGTAAGTGCAGGGTGCTAATAATCTTCTGAAAGCTTGGATTTTTTGATCAAAAATGTTTGAATGAGTTTTTGTGAGGTAATCACAAAGTTATGTAAAAAACTTGAATAAAAAAATATAATTGAAATTGTGTTTTCAAACAAAAATATAATTGAAATTTAATTGTAAGTATAGGGTACTTATAATTTTTGAATTTAATCAAAATATGTGAATGCTGTTATTTAAGTTCATTGACTTCTAGCATTAACTTGGAAAGTGTGTCACAAATGATAGGTGGCGTTTTAATCACGTTGTGCAATATTCCATTTTTATTGTTTATGGATGAAATATGGGCTGCTTTTAGTTATTTTCAGCAACTCTTGCATATCATTTACATTTAAACAAGTTAATGCATTGAAATAATTTTGGCTAGCCTCACAAACCATAATTTTTATAGTGTTTTATTATCTCAAAATAGCACCAGCTGTCCTAGACAAGTCTGACAAAATTCTGAAAGTGTTCGGTCACCAATCGTACAGCACTTTTTCTTTTTTTACTATTCTCACTGTGTTATTACTTATTAATATGATAAGTAAGTAATAGGAAGTAATTAGTTATTAATAAGATATTATTTAATAATAATTAATTAATAATAACACATTGATTAAAGACTTAGTGGTTCTCGTATCCACACGTTTTCGCTTGCTTAAAAACCCAGTGAACAGGACAGTGAAGGCAATCAGCATAAACTTGTTTATGCATTAGTTGATCGCAAGATACTGCAGCCTACTGTTGTTGCCGTTGCAGCGGCTGTTCCTGCTACTATTGCTGTCACTGCTGATAATGATGCTGACAGCTTTAACAGTACAACTTTTGTTGTTGTTTCTTTTTTGTTGAACCCTGTTTCTTTGTACCTTTTATCAAATTGTATTGTATTGTTATATCATTTTTTGATTAACTCATAACAACACCATTCAAATATTTTTGATTAAAAAAACTAAATTTTTAAGTATTATTAATACTTCACACCTATTGTCGGATAAAACCCTTAAATCTATAAACAAATCCACATTTTGCAATTATGGATCGACGAAATAATCAGCAATGGACTTATCTAAGTCAGATTGACGGAGATATGGATATGTTATTATTATTACGATTATTATTATTATTATTATTATTATTATTATTCTAAATTTAGCCAGAGAATAAATTCTAAGACTGAAAGTCTTCAAGCACCAGCATTTAAGGCTTTCGGCTTTATTAAATTGCTTTGCTAGTCGAGACTCTCGCTTACTAGGCCATTCAGGCGGTTAATGTGGATGTAATTCCAAAGTAAAGGAAGAAAATAGTTTAATAATTCAGCGAACATTAAGAAGTAGCTGGACTTAATTACCGAAGTGAGATTATTCATGCTTAGGGTAAACAGGAAGGGTCCTAAATGGCTATCCTTAGAGCTTAACCGCTCCAATAGGTGTAAAGGGAAACCAGAGGCCAGTTCAAAGGCCAATAATTTATAGCTAAGTAAGTCAAACGCTTTACTAAAATCAGTATATACGATATCCCCCCGCGAGAGCTACTAGAGTTATCTTGTAAACTTACCAATCAAAGAGTAAGAGGATCATAACGTTCTTCCTCTTAGGAAGCCATCCTGGAGTGGACAAATAGAAGATTTGATAACGAAAACCAATTGCTGCGAAATACTTCGTTCAAACAATTTTGGCAAGGTACAGTGTAGTTCTGAAACAGTTTTCTCTTCTGATATTTGTTAAGCGCGATAAGAAACTGCTCTCCCAACACAAAGGGAAAACACTTGCTTGCAAAGAAAGATTAACAATCTTTGTGATAACGGATTTAAAATCTTTCAGGACCATGTGCGCAATAACATTTAAGTGATCTTAAGCTTTGTAATACGTCGCTTTCCGAAATGACCAAGTTCGGAATTGCAATTGGTATAATCTTTTAATTGATCCTGCGATCAAAACCGCATTCGGTTCTTAGTAATACTCACGTCAACCTAATTTAACATGACACTTAGGAAAACATTTGTATTAATTTTTATAATTAATAAAAGAAATTTATGGAATTTTGTTAACGTAAACTTCTTAATAATAGTTCCAATTTTTGAACATTCGAATGCTTAAAGACATCTTAGCCAAATTTCGTGTGAAATTTGCTTTGTTAGGCTTTTCTTGAAGATGGTTTTCAAATCGTCAAAGCAGGCATCGAAATGTTAAAAGGGATTTATATTGATTGTCAGTCGCGATAGACATTTTATTGGTGGACAAAAGTCCTTTCTTAAAAGTTTAAACAAAGGTGACGCTAATATAAGTCTCGAAAGAAACACATACGATTTTTTTTTTTTAAATATAGAGATCAAGAGATAGTTATATATATCAAAAATAGTTATCTTTTTTACTTTCAACGTTCTGATCAGAAAACAATAATTAGCTTCCCAAAAGTAGGCTAAAAATAAATCCTAAACGAAATAATTCAATTTTTCCATTTCCTTCGGAATGTATTTCTATAAATGGTGGTGTTTGCTACAAAAATAAACGACATTTCATTATGTCATGTCGCTCTACGGTAACGCATCGAGTGGAAAATCATTGCAAGCGGATATTGGCATTTGCATTACACTCGTAAATCCTCCCAAACAATTATGTTGATTATTTGAAAAATGTTTCCCACAAACAGCACTATTGAACTAAGCGATAACCCTTTTTGACATAGAAGAAGATAATGCCATTATAATAAAAATGGATACAAATTAGTACAAATTTCTAACCATTCTCGGTCAATAGGTTTTGCAGGAGTGTAATAAAAAAAACAAGTATTCGGCCATTACCGCTCATCACCGTTATCCTAAAAAGACTACAAAAAGAATCAAATTGTCATACTGTACAACATTGGGTGGACGCCGCAGATGTTTTCTATATTCAGAATAAAAGAGAAAACTTATATGGTGTGTGTACTGTACTGTACGAGTCACAAAATGTAAACATGGAAAGCGGAGATGTTCACAATGTTTTTTGCGTAGGAATGTGGGCTTTATAGGCATGTCCCCTCACCGATTTGGGTCATTTCTAAATTTTTGTTGCAAGTTTGTAAGCAATTTCTTCATTTTTGCAAAAGGAAGAACATTTTTTACAGATGCAGCTGGACAAACGGATGCGGTTAGGTGCATTCGGAGACTTGCACTGATGAAGAATATACACACTTTGAGGACTTTTGCGTCGCTAGCTTTTGGTCATTATAAAGATATTGAAAAAAAATGTTGATATGCTATAGTATTAGGTAGGCGGGGTCAACTCTTTCCATATTTGTGCTCGTACTATAACTAAGCCTATAGAAAGTACTTTAAAAAAACAGAGAATAGTCACGGCCACGTTTAATCGATGCAGTATTTGATGCTGATCAAGAATATATACAGCTTATGAGGTCTTTGGAGCTTCTCTTTAGACGTTGCAAACGTTTTAACGAAGTGAATAGACTCTTTATCCTTCGGCAATGAATACAAAGAACCTACCGATCATACGCTAAGCAAGCGATTCAGTAACCTTCGAGGAAGATTCTTTTAAGGCAAACTTCGGAATAGTTTTGTTTAGATTGCTCGTCTCTTAGATCATACCAACACGTTTGACTAAAATTAGTTTTATATTTTAATTAAATACAATTGTCCACTTGACATTTCTTAATTACTTTCCATTTGCGAAGTTAAATTTGGCGCACTTATCAGAAGAAGACATATAATAAGTAAATGTTCTATCTGCATGTGCGATGTGAATGAATTGGATTGAACAATGTTTTAATTTACTTTGCTGTGGTTTTGAGATTTAAAGTCACTTTTACTCAGTCAATTCATTTGCATTTACATAAAAACTCACATATTTTTGAGGAGTTTCATTTGAAAAATTTTATTTTTACTTTTTTAAGATTGCGACTTATTTGATTGATCCTCATCTGCCTTCTTATCACCGAAGGATTAAGGGACATTCATTTTGTCAAAATGTTTGCAATGCCCAGAAGAAAGCTTCATGGACTCCTCAAAGTATATTAATAATCCACAAGGTATACATATTCTTGATCAGCATCAAATTAGCATGCCCGCCTGTGTAATGTCTGTTGTAAATATTTCTCCCGCCGAAAAAATGAAGCTAACGATCCATCGTATGGCAGAATCATTGCAAGTTCTTGCCTGCGGGTTGGTATTGAAAATGGGCCAAATTTTCCAACAAATTTCCTCTCAATGTGTTAAAAAAATTGCAAAAACATTTATGAAATGTTGACTTAAATGAATTGAATTTACATTAATTTTACGCTCGTCAGAATTTCAAGGAAATTTTTTTATGGAGATGTTATCGTAATTACCTAGTAGTCTGGGATAGACCACCAGCTTCGTTTCTAATAAATTTTCTGTGACTTGACAAGTCTTTAAATATAAAAATAAAGACAAAAAACTTTAAATAAACATCTGATTTCTAGTACTTTCTCGGTTTTGATGAAAGAGAGGAGTAAATATGAAATTTTATGCAATCGTATGTAATTCCATTTGGGTTCATATGTGGTAGTATGCAAACATATGTGTTTGTTCTCTCTTTTCGAGAGAAAAGAAATTATTTATCGCTCGTTCAATTACACTTAAAAGCTGAGCTGTTAATGAATTTTTCACAAAATAGTCGTTTTTATGATAAAACCCTCCAAATAATAACTTAGCCCGGAGAAAAAGATGCGTGAGCAACAGAATCAAAATGTGAAGAGACAGAATGTAAGACCTGCGCTCTGCAGCGCCCTTTGAACAAGACTTGAAAGAGCACTTAAAATTAAATAGGTAAATATATGAAAAGTGAAGAAGGTTTGTTATAATTTGAAGTAGATGGTTTTAGCGAAGTAAAACTTCGCGTTGATTAGAAATACAATATTTAGTAAAGTTTTTCACAATGTCTTGTTTACATGTATTGATTGTATGATGTATTGACATTGAATTAATATATCTTCACTTTTAAGTTTTAGTGGTCATACACAAGCATTTATTCGGTTTTTATTATTGCTTTTGATGATTTATTATTATTATTATTAGTTATTCTAAAGAAAAACTAAAAAAACGAAAAAACGAAATATTCTTATACATCGTGTACATGTACATCGCAAGGATGGATACGGGTATGTTTGATGTCCCCATCCTTCAGTGATGGGTATGAACAGCAAAGACGATTATTTATAAAATTTCCAATATTTCACGCATTTTATTTAGCATACGAATTTTCCAACCATCTTGGTACTTTTTTTAGGCAAGGCTGCAGCAGGGGTAGAACGCATTGTGTCCAAAAGACGCAAAAGAGATGCTGTGTTCAGGATCCGAAAATGTAACTTTGCTTTATTTTTAGCACCAAATATGAGAATTGAATTTGGTATATTTTGCAAAAAATGTAGACGTTTATTTCTTTTCGGAATTGCTTCACCATGTCTGCCTACCGCCTTTGTAATGACTCCAATAGCAGCTTTAAAAGGAGTTTTTCTTCTCTTTCTGCGGATAAAGGAAGGTCAATGCTAAAGAGAAAAAACGGTAATAGTACCCACCCCACCATATACAAAAACATTTCCCATCCAAAGTAAAGTGGTGATGCGCTTATGCTTTTGGTCGCAGTTTGTGTGCATTATTTCACCAGCAGAATTTACAGCCGTCAGTATTAAACATGTTACATAAACATGTTATATTACATTGACTGTAGAAAAGTATACATGAATTTGTGTGTTCGTTATGCTCTCTGGTGCTATTGCTGTTCATTTTCTAATTTTTTTATCTTCCAAACGCACTATATGACTGTTTGATTCCTCACGTTAGCATTAATGCGCAGCTCGCACATAATGTGTTACTCGGAAATCTGTCAGTTAGGGCGGCAGCAGCTTTGCCGTGTTTTCACAATTTTAAAACTTAAAAATTATGAATATATGTTGTGGATCAAACTTTACTTAAAACCAACAAAGATTAACATATATCATTAATTTAAGGAAATCAGAGAATTATTCAAAGTATATACGCTGTGCTAAAAGTTTTGTGAAAATATTGGACAATATTTTAATAAATGATGAGAATTTCTTTTAAACTTGTAAATTAACACATCTTTAAGAAATGTTTAAGAAAATCTAAAAGCGATTAAGAAATCCATCTAAGAAATCTAATATAATTAAAACAAAAATGTGTCTCTAAATTACCGATAATTTTTTGGAAAAGTTTTACCAATTTTTTCGCTTCATTCCTTCTTCATGAAAACTATAGCGAAAGTCTCCATAACTCTCCAAAGCACAAATGAAATAAAAGTTGATGGCGTGACATTGAAAATATGCTCAACAGTATAAAGAAGAACATTTAATGAAGAAACAAGTTGGTTTTATCAGACTATTCGTGGTCAGGCAAATAAATTTGAAATTTTTTCACTATTCTGCGCTAGTTGTAAGGCGTACAAAATGTATGCAGATATTTGCAACGACCACAGGGATTTGAGAGTATCCACGTGTTTAACCTATAGGTCCCGAATTCGAGCTGTTTGAATATAATTTAGTACGCTGGCATTATTGGGCCAAGGACAAAAACGGGCTCGATCGGATCATACTTACGACCACTGCTGAATGAGGCTCCATATTTACAAGTTGTCAAATTAAAATTTGAAATTTTTACCAATTCTCAATATTTGCAATGAAATAGTTAGAATAGTTGGGTCTTTACAAGTCTCCATAAGACAAGTTTAACAAGTTTAAGTATTATGGTGGAAATTGTGCCAAAATAGCTACTTGGTAGAAGCATATCATGGTAAGTTTTGAGTACATAATTTTTTTTGTACAAGTCACTTTCGATGTACGCGAAATTTTAATGACAAAAATGAATAAATAGTAAAATCTCTAACAAACAAAAAATTAAAAAAAAAAACAGAAATTTAATTGTACATGGATGACGTTGATGCAAGGAAAAATTTCCGTAGAAAGCACACGGTAAAAAAGCATAGCTTTTGGCATTTTATGACGAAAATATAACGGTGACACTACGGAGTTTTCACTAATAAAAACCATATTTTCAATAAGGCTCTGATCAGCATAATCCATATTAATTTTGCTATTTGATACCTAACCAGCTTAAAGACGAAGCATTTTCGTAGGAGGACAGAAAATTTTCAGACATTTGCATGTGTTTGTAATGTTACGTAATATTTCGGATCAAGGTTAGCGTAATTCTAAGTGATAAAAAAATTTCTCACGTGAGTTTTCTGTGTCTTGGACCGCAGTACAAAGGGTCAAAGAGAGGACAAGCCAAAGAGGGCAAGAATAAAGAGAAAATGCGGAATTTTCACTCTTCAATCAAACGAACATCAAATAGCTATCTTTATAACGATTTATAACGAATGTGCATTTTCTCAGCTTTGTGTGATAATAATTATTTCCGCAAATTCAAATCATCTGCTTTTTGCAAATATTAAGTACAATATCATATCAACAAACATTTCAGTGAACGATGAGTGAGGAAGCAAAAGACATAAGAAAGTAATTAAAAAAAAAAAAAGAAAAAATACAAGAATTGTAAGCTTGTTGTAAAAATTAACCAGTCCTGCAGACAGTTTTACTCAAGTTTTTTGTTGCTTACTCTGTGGTTAAGTTATTATTTTCGTGTGACGGTATTCGGCCATTTGTGGCCGATATAAACGACCTTCAAAACGTTTTGTGTCGAAGCAATACGTACTATGGGCTGCGCACAGTCTGCCGAGGAAAGGGCTGCAGCCGCCAGAAGTCGTTTAATTGAACGCAATCTGAAAGAAGATGGTATACAGGCTGCTAAAGACATTAAACTTCTTCTTCTGGGTAAGTTATAAAAGAATAAATACATACTAAAAAAAATAATTTCAAATCCTTAAACGAGGTCGTTGTAAATTTCTCGTTTTCTTACCGACAACAATAAAAACCCACATTACACTATGCATTTTTCTCTGCATGTAGGTGTGGATGCATTCTTGTGTTGTTAATACTGCTCAAATGAATGCTAAAGTGGAAAACACTTCAAAGAAGAAAAGAAAAACTGAAAGACTGTAAAAAATATCAGAGAATTTAAGACGAAAACAACGTTGGATAATAAATAAAAACATCTTTCTTGGCTATCGACGTGACTAAAAATAACACTGCATCATAATAATAGCAACATATTGTTGTTACAGTAATATCTTGCCGCAATAACCTATGCATAAGATACACTTAGTCAAATCTAAATGATATAAACAATAGTTTAATTGTGCGTTGTGACGTTTTCTTTGCAAAAAGTTTAATTTATCATATGTGGAAATGTTTTTATTATATCCACCACCATATATATTCTTCGTCAAATTATGAATTGATTGTGCAATGTCTGTCCATCTATGCGGTAAGCGTTGTTCACACTTTCTTGGTCGCAAAAATAAAGACGCAAAAAAATTTGGTAGAAACATCAACAGTTTTCAGAGCACATGCCTGCAGCAAAGCGTAAACTGAAGGCAAATACGTTTCTTTTAACACAAATTTTTGGGTTTTTGTTCATTATTCATAAATTATCAAAGATAGGGTGCAACTTTCCTTTACTTTACGGAATCTAATATTTTATTTTCTTACATACTTACTTTCACAAGAAACTCAACTAAAGCAAATTAACAGTCGCACTCAATTGACTCTTAGAAATATTTTTAATATTACTAATACAAAGTATATGAGGAGAAATGAGGAAAAAAGGAAAATAATAATAATAATAAATAATAATTTATGTACAAATAACAAGAAGAAAAAAAAGAAAGTATGTACACAACTAGCACAGAGGCACACCCACAACCGGTACAGAACCAAATCGCAAGTGAATCTCTAACCCGTCGCACATATGCAAAAGCTTGGCAACCGATACGGTAAACAACACCAATTAATGCTCGAATCATAATAAGATATTAAGGTGAAAAGTTGGTTTAATTACGACATGGGCAAATCTCGCGTATTTAACAAAATTGTTTTGATTGACTTTATAGACTCCGATATTGAGATTAAAAGGTAGACGTCAATCTGTAAACAACTCTAAACGGATTAAACAGCTCACATTTATATTTACATAGTCAGCTTAATGAACATGAAGTGCCCAGAGAAGCGATCAGCAACGGATCGATAGTACCATTAATTAACTTAATTAAGAGGGAGACAACAGGAATAAATCTACGTTTCTCAAGTGACGGTAAGGATAACAAAAGCAACCTATTTTCATAAAGAGACAAATGGGCCCCAACCCAAATTCCTAGGGGCAAAAAGCAAAAACTGCTTTTGAAATGATTCAATTGAAACCACATAGAAGGGAGACCACACAATAGAAGCATACTCAAGTATTGGTCTAATTAAGCACATGTATAGCTTTTTCTGTAATGTAATACGCTTCAACTCTTTGGATCACCTCTTAATGAAACCAGCAATGGACCTAGCTTTACTTAAAAATAATTCAATATGCAAATTAAAACGTAATCTTTGGTCGAATAAACGAATCAACGGTGTCCATTTCATGTGCAAAAATGGAAAAACCCGGCATGCCTACGTAAAGTCTTTATATATTTCTTTCTTTTACTTTTTTGAGATATTATCCTGTTCAACCATAAGGTAAATAAGACAGTATGTTTAAAATTATTTTGTTTAATCCTGAAATGAAGATTTATTATCTGCCTAAGAATGCATTCTAAAATAAAAATGGCGGACAACGAGGTGGTGGATTAATTTTTTCTTAACAATATTATCGATATGGGTAACAAATAAAAGGACTTGGAAAATAGAATGCAAAAAGATCGTTCTAAATTAATTATGGTGCACATCACGACGTGTACGATTAATTTTTTCTTAGCAATAACTTTTAATGAACTAAAAAGTAGAAGACAGACCTTATTTCATTCGTTTTTTATAACTACAAATACAAATACAAAAAGAAGTACTTGTCATATTTTCAGCGTCCGCCAACACTGAAACAATCGAGCACGTCAATCTGACCCTCTTATCTGACTTACTGCCTAGATTAGAAAAATACGTCTTAAAGTAATGTTTTAACAATGTTTGGGACTTTTATCTGTGTGAACAATCGCAAAGACAGTGAACTGAAATTTGGCGGTAAGACTCCTTAACAGATATAGGCAAGGAACGGAAAAACCTTCCAATTTTAAATGATTTCTGGAAGCATCTGAATACTTAAAACTATTATTCATGGTAAACAGCTTCCGATTACGTTCGGAGATAAGTTCAAGTAATGATAGTTAAATAATGATAACACTTCGACTGAAATGAAAGCGAGAGATATTAAAGATGAAATTGAATCGCTAAGTGATAACGAAAGTGACAGCAAAGCTAAGATTGGTTTCTATTTAACAATCATTTATAAGTCGAGAAAAGTAGAGTAAAACATGTTCATGTCGAACGTAAGTTCTTGACTTTTTATTGTAAATGGCTACGATCTTAAGCCCCACTCTCCATCCTATCCTACCTAAAGGCTTCCTCTGCATATGAATTGCAATGGGGGACTCCGGATTTGGTTCCTAAGATTACTTTTCTCTTAAGAAGGAAAAAATAAGTAAAAACGTGATCAATACATATTTAAATTTATGCTTTAGTAAAGAAAACTCGTTATTAAAATGATGTTAATTTTACGCTATATTATGTTAATTTTTAAAGTCCCATAAAAAAATTTTCGGAGTAAAACTTAATATAACCTGGACGGCTATTAATAGAGGATTCATGCTGTACTAGTTTCATTTTTCCACAGGGCATGGTTTGGCCACAGAAGCTATGCAAACTTTCGCTTTATCAACCTCATTTTTGACATAGTGTAAAAATGTTGTCCTTTCGAATATTAATTAATTTACATAAAGTCATGTTTTGTTTATAATAATTTGCAAAAAAATTCTTAAATCCTTCCGAGACTTGGTTTAACAGAATTCTGTCAACGACTTTACAGCGGAAAAGGCTTTAGAGCGGAAAATGGTACATTTATGACAATTTTTTTCTTTAGTAAGTTTTTAATATATTTTTCGTACCCATCCGAGTAGCTGAAGGCAAAGAATCTGGACTAGTAATTCAATGGTTTTGGTTCGAATCTCAAGTGCCGGATAACCTTAGATGATGCTAGTGCTGTAAGATTTTTTACTCTAGAATTTATTTCTCCAGCTTAAGTTACTAATAATATTTAAAAAGTCGAATAATGCAAATAAATTTCTGCACACGAAAAAACACACGATCGTCGCAAGCCCAGAAAAGCCCAACTCTGACGTAGAAAGTAGCTGTACCAAATTTTTTCTATTTTTTTGGCCACACGCTACTTATTGGTATTTATAAAAAGGAGGCGTTTATAGTAATAAGGGCTATGGTAAAAGAATTGATTTTTGATGACAGCCCCCGGTTTACGCCGTCTTTCGTATTTAAACTAATGTTATGAGAAATAAACAATAAAGAAAAGAGAGAATGAGGATGATGATGGTGATGTGCTGGCAGTTATTGTTGATGATGATGTCGACTTTTGGCATAGTTGTATGCATCCAAATACTTTGTAGTTTAAGTTAGTGACGAAATGTTTAGTAATATCGTCGCCGGTACGCACACGATTACACACAGTATTACCACTCACTTTTAAAATTGCGCAAGCCGTTTCATCAACGCAAGTAATGAAAATTTTGCAAAAATCAATAAGTTTTTATTGAATTTTATAAACATTTCATTTGAATGACCCAGGATGCATACCAAATAGTTTCAGTCTACATTTTAAGTGAACCTTCAGCATATCTTCCATTGACGTTGGGGATAACAAATTCGAATGATAATGTATTTGGTCCTTTTGATGAAGTTTATACAGGCTTTGAACTATTCGCTGTTCTCATAAAGTGTTACCTTTTGGCACTTGCAATATAATTAAGTAGTTTCTATACATATTGATATTTTTCATATCCCTATTTAAAGACCTTCAAGCAAAGGCCAAGCACAGGCTTTCAATTATATTGTTGCGAGCAAATTCATTACTATAAATTTTTTTTTATGTGGCTTCGGTTATATAGGAATTATGGATTTTTTTCAGATAATGTTCTCCTTGTCATTTTATACGCTTCCTTGTGTCAAATACACAATTTTTTAAATATAATTCTTATATGTATCTTTATCTTGCATACATGGGAATTTATGATAAATATTAATCGTAATGGGAATCTATATAAAAAATATTGATGCATACAAAAATATTAATCTCGCACAAAAGCAAATTATATTATCGTTTATGTATTGATTTTATTAATTTTTTTTCTATTAATCTAACATGTTAATTTGCAAAATTAGGGGTTTTCAGCATTATTTTTCTTTACATGTGAGATTTAAAATAACGTATTTAAAAGTTTTTTTTTTAGTTTCCAGCAAATAAAAATAGCACAAAGCGGGAAGTTCTTTAGCATCACTCCTCGAAGCCATTTTTCCTTTCTTCACTTTTCATCTTTCTCCCAGGCATAACAACGTTTCAGCCTTGGCAATTATTCTTACAGCTTGACATTCCTCGTCGTTGAATTTAACATCCCTACAGCGCTACAATGCTACTGTTGTCCCTAATAGCAAATGTTATAACCGAAAAGTGAAATAGTATAGTCCGTACTTGTGTTGGAAAACTATTTGCTGAAACTGTCTTTTTGTCTTCATAAATAGAAGTAGGTGTGGATGGCTTCCTTATATCGAAGTGTAAAAGCAGGGGTCGGTTTACAGAACTATTGTATTCGATATGATCGCTTTCTGGATTGATCGAACTCAGTTGTTTTCGTATCGAGTTGCACTTCTCGTTTTTTGCAATTACAATGAAATGTTTATTGTATCATGGATGTATGTATAACAAAATAATGCGAGACGGGAAAGAAAAGTGAGCAAATAAACAAATGAAATCTAACATTTGAAAAAAACCTGGCGAAAAAATTTAAGATCTAATAAACAAACGTATAAAATAAAATTAAATATATGTATATCCGCTTGAGTGGCCCAGTAAACAAGAGTCTCAACTAGCAACTCAATGGTCGTGGGTTCAAATCTCAAGCGCGGTAGAGGTTTTAATAAAGCCGAGAGCCTTAGATGCTAGTGCTTGAAGACTTTCAGTCTCGGAATTTATTCTCTGACTAAATTTATAATCATAATAATACTGATAATAGTAATAAAATTAAATAATTTGAATTAAATATACCACTCTTTATTTAGATAAATCCGATATAAACCCGATATTTATAATGACCATTTTAAATTTGTTTGAGAGCATACGGCCCAGATCGTCCGAACGTCGCGTGTCCGGGACACTGACTTCTGATAATGTTCTATTTTCCCTTTTTGTCTTTCATAAAAATTTTGTCTTTAATTTGAAATTTGAAATTTTATGCCGCTAAGAGACAGAAACATCGAAAATGATGTGTTATTGCCGACATTTTTATATTTCTGAGATCCAGTAATGTTTCCATTTTAATTTATTTTATCAAATACTGCTTTTATAACGATGTTGAACATACAGCCCAATAGCTATTTTACTTTCGAGGTGAAATATGACATTTTATATTTCATGTCGGGCAAATACTCGTACGCGGTCGCGAGAACCATTAACATAAAATGCAAATTCGGTACAAACTCCGCGATTACGTAATTGGTCTTATAGTATTATTACGAAAAATTCTTTTCTGTTTACCTATTGTCCCTAATATTTTTTAGTAGGATTGTAAATTTACAATGGCGCCGACTTTGTTGGCAGGATGAAGGGCTTACAGAAAAGTATTTGCAGAATTACAGAATCTTATTTTCGACAAAACTGTTTTCCTAAAATTTAATTATTCTTCTCCTACTTTTTTTAAAATTCCCCTATTAGGTTTCCCAGCTATTTGTTTATTTCTCACCGAAAGATGAAAGGTATATACTTTTCAAATATACAACATTACAGTGTATTACACCTTATTATTCTTTAGGATAATGGTAAGATAAGAGATTCGCTCGCAGCCGAATATAACTTTCTTGGTACTTGGTTTATTTTAGACTAGGACTAGGAAATAAAAAACAAGAGCTTGCGAAGGGGATAACAGTTTCAACATTAAAATAATTGTTTTTATATGACTAAAAAAACGTTTGAAACGTATTCGTTACATGTTGGATTTAAACGACATAGATAGGAAGAATTTATTATGGTCGGTGGTTGTTCAATTCAAAACTCCTTCCTGAATCTCCTCGTAGCATAATAATCCAGTAAGTTGCGTCCCAACTTAATATTAGTACCTGAACATTGTGCAAACGGAGAATCTTTTAATAGAATGCTGCCGTTCTCCTGTAGACCTCCGACCTATCAATCATTTGACGTCATCAATTAAAGTCTCTTAAGCAGTTGTTCGGTTTATTATTTTTCATTTCTCGTTTTGCTTATTGTTCACACGCAAATCGATTAATTGTTGCCGATTAGGAGAAACGCCAGCAGCCTTTAAACACAAGACGAATTCTTTTTCTGTTCTGTTTATTTGAAAAAAATGATCTAAATATTTACATTATGGAAAAAAATTAAAATTTATTTATTTATATAAAAATTGGGCGCCAATTTTTCCTTTAAAAAAAATGTTAGATAAAAGCGAAGATTTATAGTGCTTATAGAAAATGTCGCAATGCTACCCTTATCGAGCTACAATGCGTGTTGAACATAAGAATTCGTAGAAATTGTAGGAAAGACAATGGCACATTTGAACTAATTCAATCAAAAGTGATTGTAGAAAATAATTATTTCCCGACGACATTTCGACTAAGGCGGTAAGGGTTGTGAAAAATTTTGGAGTTTCTGGTGACGATGTTTCATCACAATCGCAATCAAGTTCAATATGCCATAGTTTTCAAGTTAGTTGAATGACAAGAAAATAATTTCAACAAAGGTTTTTTGCAACTCTGTACATAAATTGCTCTAAGCTTGTAAATAACAAAGTCAATGTTATCGTGAATTTACAATCCAATAGCATAAACCTAGTTTGCGCAATATTGGGAAAAATGCTGAATTACGGAATCTCAAAGTGATTGAAAAAATACACATTTTTCATATTTGAAAGCTACATGTAGAATGATTAAATATTCCTTTAGCGCAGTGGGTTTATAAAAAAAAAATGTTGTTCTTTTTAATTACAGGTGCTGGTGAATCGGGTAAAAGTACAATTGTTAAACAAATGAAAATCATTCACGAGAGCGGGTTTACTCCTGAAGATTTTAAACAATATCGACCAGTTGTTTACAGCAACACAATACAATCATTAGTTGCAATACTTAGAGCAATGCCAAATCTTAGTATTCAGTTCAGCAATAATGAACGAGAGGTAAGTAGAAACAAACGCACTCACTGTTAGCGTTCGCCCTGTTTTTAACATACTATCATATACAATATAGCACTTAATTGCACACGTGTTCTATTACTACTTACGGAAGACGAAAATTTTTATTATTTTAGAGCGATGCAAAAATGGTATTTGACGTGTGTCAACGTATGCACGACACTGAACCCTTCTCAGAGGAATTATTGGCTGCCATGAAACGTTTATGGCAAGATGGTGGTGTTCAAGAATGCTTCTCACGTAGCAACGAATATCAACTAAATGATTCCGCCAAATAGTAAGTAAAATTTCACTGTGCATCATGCATAGACAGCCGAAAATATGTAATTAAAATCCACAATCTTTACACATATGTATTTATTATGAATTAATATGAACAGTTTCTATTCTTTAGAATCTATTTCGAACTTCTTAAAATTAATTTGAAATTTAGTGGGGGCCTCGGTATATAGGTCGAATTCATTTCATAAATCAAATCACCATAATTATATTCCACTTTATATTTGCGAAATATCTGCAAAGCATTATAAAAAGAAAAAACAAAAAAATAGAAAATTAGCTCTCATTCGCAAGTACAAACATTAGAAAAGAAACTTCATTTGTTTACGAGAGTTTTTCGTTTTGTTCTCTACGTACAAGTTTATATGTAAGTACCTTTGCCAACAACGTGTACAATTCAATTTCGGCAAAACGACGGCCAACACACATCCGCCGTCCAAAACCAAACGGCAGACTTACAAAGGGATGAATTTTTGGCCCATTATAATATTGGCGACATTGGTTCCCAGCTTTGTACGTTCGCAGGTGTGCATGCAATTTATATATTAATTAAATTTGTTTTTTTTAGTACCATTTGAAAATTTATCCTTTTAAAAATTAAATCTGCCAAACTACATTTACTTACTATTTTTTTCATTAGGTTTAAACCAGCGTTCTGGCGAAAATTGCCTAGGTTCACGAAAGTAGCCGGGATCGTTGGATACCACCAAATGAGGAAATATAATATGTGTCTACAAATATAAAATTATAGTGAAATCATTATTCATTACAAATGATGATGTTTCTCATTTACGTTAGCTGAAGAGGGAAGCGCTATAACAGCTAAAATTTTTTTTAGAAATTTTCTTTTTTGGGGGGAAGGAAAAGTTGTAGAATAATAATTTTTGGGGACGTTATTAAACATATATTTAATTGTTAAAAAAAAAATCATTTTTGAAGAATACTGAGAATGGTAAAACTGGAACCATTGTTTCGAAGCAACGTTAAACGAACAAACAAGCCTCACGTCTTTTCACTGTTTTGAATATTATATACGTAGCGTGATAATGTATGATATCTTGAATCATTTTGTTTTGAAGAGTGTTTTGGAAAGCCAAATTTGAAAACATTTAGCTGGATTGAAAGGTATTTTCATATAGATTCATTAGGTGTCCACTAGAATATTTAGCGCTCCCTAATTTGGAAGAAGGAGGCTTCCATGTCCTATCACATCTTAATCCTATTAAAGCATTTACAGAGCTCTGTTAACGGATATGGTAGCTGTCTTTGCTGGTTAAATTCGAATTTATCGCCTTTTGAGGTCTATAGGTGCTTGCATCTATTTTGATCACTTTTCCACTTGAAAAAGGCTTTTATTGAGAAAAATTAGTACAATGTATATATTAATCAAAATATTTTTCATCATGAATTGATGTCGGTGGACATTTACACTTCGCTTGGTATTAGCAGTCCGTAATGCGCTACAACTACCTAATCCCACCATATGCATAGCAAAACTTTATGACGGTGAACATTCCACTTCGGCGTCGATGTGGGTAGCTCCCCTGGACTTTTTGCGTCTGGGATTGCCGTAGTAGATCCACTTTCCATCGCCAGTAACAATTGACAAACAGTGGATCTCTCTCATCGTACGTAAACGTCTAGAAACAGTTGACTTAGCAACTGTTAAGCTGTTCGCAAGTTGTTTCAGAGTTCGGGCTGATTTTCATACAATAAGTTTTGCCATTCGCTGGTTTGGAGCTTTTTGGTCCTCCAGTCCATTCTTTGTAATTAACATTAAAATCGCCACTTATATATTGTTAAACCCAAAAGCGACAATTGCGATATGGTGAACTTGCATCACTGTAACTTCTAAATTTAATGGGCTTCGGTGGCAAATTTCTTCAAATCAAACAACAAAAGTATTAAATGCAGCAAATTGCAATTTTGAGCGTTCCATGGTTAGCGTCTGTGTACTGAACATTCAATAATACTAAGTTAATTAATTCAATAACACAAAATAAATAATTCAATAACAGCAAATGGAAAATTGTTACTTTTTGTAGAGAAAGGTCGAAATAATTGACTGTTCTGCACGTTGATTCTTTATATTACTATACCGTTTTCACCAATGGATTTTGCTGATCAAAATACATGCCAACACTTACTTATCTACTTTTTCTCCCGCTTTTTTTTTTAACAAAATCGCTTTATGGGCAGAGAGGTTTAAGAAATGGAAGTATTCTTTTTCTAATATGAAATAACTACCCCTTTAGGTATACAATAATTATTAATGACAGCATCTGATTGCAAGCTGCGTCCATTGGCAATGACTACAGGATACATTCTAGAATGAAAGTAGAAGAGAAAAATGTAAGGAAGTCTTAATCGTTCACAGCAGCGCTATCATAAACGTTGCTCATTTGATGTACCTTAACGTTTCTTTCACACATGCTTTTAGATATGGTAGCAATTGAAGGGCGTATTGATTAATTTCCGCTTCATTTTGGGGAAATACAGTTTTAAGTTCTTTGTAAAGTTTTTCTTGTTTTAAGGGATTTCTTGCTAATTGATATATGGTAGATGCAGCAGCTACTGAGGTCTATGAAATAGCTAGGTTAATTCTTTTTACATTAGGAGACTATTGAAGAATATACCGTGTCTACGCCCACTAAAAATAAATCTAAAGCCAGCACGGCCGCCAATTTGCGATTGCCTGTTTTATGCACTAGGCGTTCTATTATACTAATATTCGCTTCTATTCTATTCTTGTTAAGATTAGCGGCAGAGTTCATAGTTCGGTCTATGTTTTTCATAGATATCCTACAACAACATTAATTTTAATTAGATAAAGAACAATTTTTTATGCATTTTTGTAGAGAAAGCTTACTCAGTAAAATCATCTAAAGCCTGTATAAAACTTTTGTAAGTTTTGGTAGCGTAAAAACGCCACAAGGGCATACGCAACTCCAACTCAGGTACAGCCCAGAAGAACGTACTAATGGAATCAATTATTTTCTGGGAATCCTCACTTCCGGTAGGTGTTAAACAGCCTAAGCGGGTGTCAAGAGCAATGAAACCCACGGCTGAAATGAAGAATTTATAATTTAAATTCACACAGTTTTATTTTGTAAATGTTCGGCTTTATTTGACATGCTTTTACATATTACTTACACTCCAGAGCCCACTTATACAATTCGTGTAAAAAATTGGCTGGCAACTCTTGATTTTCATCACGCATTTCATGTATTCTTTCTCAATTA
Organism: Glossina fuscipes; assembly: GCF_014805625.2. Classification (NCBI taxonomy): domain Eukaryota; kingdom Metazoa; phylum Arthropoda; class Insecta; order Diptera; family Glossinidae; genus Glossina; species Glossina fuscipes. The sequence continues at coordinate 286,458 of NW_023998449.1, read as the reverse complement.
TGTAAATATATATGTAAACATTAATAAATACATACGTTTTAATATTTTGAAGATAATAATAACAGCCCATTACTACAAAATTCTTTAAAGGCTTAAAGTCTGCCAAAAAATGGGATTAAAAAAGTAGTTATAAAGTAGAGCCGAAAGTATTTCCTCGTTGGCATTAAAATTTAATATATCCCGCCTAAAAAAAGGCGAACAAGCATGCATGTATGTAAGCGGACACGGGCTATTTTGAATTGACGATTTATTTGGTTATATATAGTATACCCTTTCTTATTATAAGATTCTTCGAAGGTACTTCAAATCAGGTTCGTACTAGCGGATTTTGAATTTATTATAGAATTGAAAATTATAATAGCCGGAACTGATTTCCAAAAAAACTTGCCAGCACGACTTTTCGGCTTTTCTCTTCGAATGTAGCGATTTAACCAAGTCGACTTAAATAAAGCTTTGGTTTATAAATCCTTTGAAATTTATGAACACCTCATTTAGTCCTGATATCTTGATTTATCCTCTTATTCGTTGCATTCTCTAGGCAACTGTTATTAACCCCCTTGCATGAAGGATTGCTCGGAAAGTTCTTGTGAATCTTTTTTATTCATCGACAACGTAAAGTTTTCATTTTGTTACACCGGCAGAAAAAGCATCGAACATCTGTATTTACTTTTCTTCTCCCAAAATGTTAAAAAAGTTCGTTTTCGGAAGTTTCAAGCAGACTTATTTTATTAATCAGATTATTTTCGTAACGACATTATATTAGAATTTTTTTATAAATATAAAACATTTAAATAAAAATTTACTACTTCTTACCTTGCCATGAATTCTGTTGCAATATCATTTAAAGGTGAGACATATTTTTTAACTATTTGAGGTTGTAACAAAATCTGTTGTACTTCCTGACGAAATAGTTCCCACTTTTTACCGTGCCTATGTATATGGTGAAAGCGATTAGCTTGAATAAATAATGCAAATATAATAAAAATGAGTTCAACTTACACACCAATTAAACCGGCAACATCGCCGAAAAAATCTTTCCTTAATTGCCCTTTATAATGTTTTAAACAGGGCATTGAAGGCCTGGAAAAATGTATTCACATTAATATTTTTTTTTTTCCCCCTAATAAAGTTCTTCATTTATTTTCGTTACGAAATATTAAACGTTTTATGTAAAGGCAGTCTTTTCATAAGAGTCTTTATATGGATGAAACCTAAAACGTAATTTGAAATGGTTCAAATTTATCAAAATTAATTTTCTTGTCAAAGTTCTCATTATTTTTACGTGTTGTTGCCATATGCTTGATTTTGTTGCATTACAAAAAAATATAGTTGATAAGATATTGCATCCAAAAAATGGAGCTGGCTGCGGGCATTTAATTTTTATATGTACCTGTACTCCGCCAAGTCGGGATACTTCTTTTTATAAGAAACATGCTGCTCTTATTTGCGAAGTTGCCGAAGCGTCTAAACCTGCTGATATGGCTTAAGGGACTCTAATTTGCCACAAGTCAATTGTTGGTGCAGTGTCTGATGGAGTTGTTGCGTTTGCTAAATAGTTGTAAATCTAGAGAAAGTCGTTAATCTTTGCCCACTTTTTATTTTAGCTGAGGATCCGTTACGTCCATCCAGAAACTTGCATATTTTTTATTACAGGCATTATGATCTATTGAACCACTCTAACATGTCAAATCTCACTTGGTCAAATCCGCGATATGATTTTAATAAAGCTCATACTTTTCTGCTTAAATCTCATCTTTCGCAAATTATTCTCGATTTTTCTGCTTGTAATATCTTCGCTTTATCATGTATTAAACCTATCTGGTTCTGCACCCGTTCCGATCAGATAACTGGCCTTTCGAAGCAATCGTCCGTCATGATTAAATAAAGTAGTTAAATGGAAAAGTGGCTCTTCATAAAATCATTGCATCTAGTTTGCTGCAACGCATAGATTTAATTACCTCAACCACCAAAGTTAATGCGAATGCTTTCAATTGATAAAATCCTCACTTCTTAATAATGCTAATCATATTATCAAAGGTCCCATTTTATTTAGTTTATACATTAAAGATCTCCCATCGGTGATTAATTCCAGTCAGATCTTGATGTACGCTGATGATGTGAAACTGTTTTCCTCCTTCTCTCTAGCATCGCAATCACCTCAGCTTCAAAGTGACTTAAATAATTTGGTTGCATGGTGAATCTTCTGAAACTAAATCTAAATAAATGTAAGAAGCTTTCTTTCTCAAGAAGAAAGTCATTCCTTAATCAGTATTTCATTGATTCGCATAAATTGGAGGACGTCGATACGTTCACAAATTTAGGCTTTCTATTTGACCATAGGTTACGTTTTAACTTGCATATTGAGCTCTCGATTAGCAAAGCTATGTCCGCGCTGGTTTTATAAAATGTGGTCCAAAGAGCTTGATGATCCCTACATTACGAAAAGGCTGTACATGTGTTTGGTTAGACCCAGACTCGAGTATGCCTCAGTTGTGTGGTCTTCTTCATATAGGTGCTACGTCGATTCGATTGAATCTGTTCAAAAGCAAGTCTTGCTGTTTGCCCTTAGGAATTTGGTTTGGAAACCGATTGCCTCTTTTCCCCCCTATGAAAATGGGTTGCTTCTGTTGTCCTTACCGTCTCTCGAAAAACGTAGGTTTGTTCTTTGCGTTTCCTTCTTAATCAAAGTAATAAATGGTGCTATTGACTCGCCTGCACTACTTGGTGAAATAAGCTTTAATGTCCCCAACCGCTTCTCTAGGCACTTTACCTAGGTTAAGCTTAGTGAATGTAAATATAATTATGAGCTGTTTAACCCGCTCAGAGTTGTTTGCAAGAACCTCAGTGATGTCATCATTTATTCTCATTACCGGACTCTTTAAAGTCCATTAAAGCAACATTGCTTAATGCGCGTAATTTACCTGTCGTACTTAAACTAGCTTTTAACCTTAAAATGTCACGATTAGTCGAAAATGAATTGTTGTTAGCTATTATCGGCTGCCAAGCCTGTGCATGTTTGCGATCGCTTAGGGGTTTATTCGCAATTTGGTTCTGTACCAGTTGTGGGTGTGGCTCTATGCTAGTTGTGTACATGATTTTTTATTTTTTTCCTTCTTATTTGTTTTATTGTACTTCTTATATGTTTGGTTTTGTCGTATTGTACTTCTTATTTGTTTATACTAAATTTTATTATTAATTAATGTAAGTTTTGCTTTAAGTGCCAATTGAACTGGACTTTTACTTGTTTAGTTGAGTTTCTTGTATAAGTGGAATAAATAAATAAAATGCTTCCGAAATATCCCTGTTGTCCGGTGTATTTAGTAATTACTCATACCAAATCAAAAATTGGATTTCTATTCCGAACTTTGTCATTTCAGAAAATGACGTATTATAAAATTTACAGGTACTTAAATACAGTTATGCGCCTAGGCCTGTAATGTAATCGCAAAGCGATTTAATCTTCTCTGAATACAGGGGCTGGAAGAGTAGATTTCTTATTCGTATTAGTAAAAGTTGAAGCAGGTATCCAGTCGCAAACTGTAGAGGTATTGCCCAGTTGAGCATTTTACTGAAGTAGTTTGAACGTAGTTTGTTTGTTACCCAACAATTAGCTTTCGCTATCAAGACTTCTATTTCTCCGCACTACCATGACTTCTCAAAAGCAAGATCAACCGTTACGAACTTGTCAGGGTGTACTTGCCATATTTCAGTAAAGCTGTTAATTAGCTGCAAGGTATTGGTCTTTAAAATGCAACCCGCGGGGGGTCCTTCATACTGTTACGGAAACCCCAAATTCTGTTCATTCCAACTAAGTAATGAAATCTCTAAAAAGGGAAAAACAAGTGCACTTTCGCAGTGCGTTATGCAGGCGCCGGCCGAGGAAAACGAGCACCAGAAAAGCGGGTTAACGAATCAAGGCTATTAGGTACTAGTAATATGGTGGTAAAAGTGCAATATAAATAGAATATTTGTGGAAGGGAGAGTTAGTAGGAAAAGAATATTTAAATTGAGCAATTATATGTGTTGCCAAAAATAAATTGTGAACAATTCTACATTTAAGGAATATTTTTGAACTTTGAAGTATATTTCTCTTGAATAAAATATCCACGATCCAGTAATACGGACTGTATCTTATAAAAGCGAATTTTATAGGAACTAATTGAAAAGCCTTTATCTTCGCTCATTCAGATTTCTTTTCAACTCCATCGCATCTGATGAATTTGAAGTCACCCTTTGATGCCAATAACCTCACGTGGGTTCTCAAGTTCAACCATTTCGAAATGTAGGCTGATAAAGTGGAGTTATTTTTCTCACATGGAATTGTCCTCTCATTTTCTTTAGTCGGAGCTAGACAACTTCGGTGGTCCACCAAGTTTTATGAAATTAAAAAAATGCAAGAAATGCAAGCTTTCTTTCACATTGAGCTATCTCTCTACCTTTGGCTTCATTAAACGGTGATCTACAGAACTTCACGACCCATGTGTTACAAAAAGGCAATTCGTTAGCCACATCAAACTAATGTGATCATTTGGCATGCGAATTTTGGTCAGCATTCGTGAAGTATCCAGTGTATGATTTTGGTGGAATAGGATTGAGCTTCTACAATGGGTCTCTTGAAGTGATATAAAAGTTGGATTAAAATCATTTATGAGTGTACGGAGTTCATCAAAATTACTACTAAATTCCCTTAATGTTTCAATGTAGAATTTTAAAAACTTTATTTAATTGTAGCGACAAGAATACCGAGCGGTAGGTAGGTTAACTTGCCATGTCGGCGGCTCCGTCGAGGAAGTCGCTATAGGAATTTTGCGAGAATAATTTGTTCTTACCAGCAGAATAATCTGTACTTAGGTGGTTGCGTACATTTGAAGTGCAACGAGTGGGCACACGTGAATAATTTGAAATTGAAGTTTGATTAAGGGATAAAAGATTACGTTCATTACAACTTGTAATTTGTTGACTAGAGTTGAGAGTTGGTGATTCTGGAGAATTTAGTTTATTAGATTTTAGGATACGGGTTGTTGTTTTAATTTTTGCAATATTTGGTGTTGCTTTGGCTTTTTCGATTATCTTTGGCGTGTGTTGGAACACGTTTCGTCATATAATTTTTGGTTGATGATAGAAAAGGTTTTTCATTTGAAGGCAGCAGCTTAGGTGTTACCTTGGGCTAAAGATGGAATTATTTCACGGTATTTTTGCAGTAATTTTCCGTTTTGCTTTTTAGAATTTCCAAAAACGTGGGCATTGTTTGTCTAGCGTTGAATGTTGATCGTTGCAATTTATGCAGAAACTACGCGCACAGCTTTCAGCGTGTGGAGGAAAACCACAGCTAGCACAAGATGGAGCGCTGGTGCACCTTTTTTCCGTATGACCAAGGCGTTGACAGTTTTTGCACCTCATAGGATTTGGAATGCAGAGTTCTTCTTTACATTTATACGACACCACATCAACTGTTCGCGGTAATCGGTAGAGATGAACGTTTAAAATAATCCTTCCTGTAGTAGAGCGAGTTTTCCGTCGTCATTTAGTTTGGTGAATTTATATACTTCCGTCACTCCTTGATTACCCATTTCGCGAATAATTTCATCTTCCGGCACATGCTTTAAGCACGGGGCATAAATGACGCCTCTAACTAAGTTCAGTTTTCCATGTAGTTTAGCGGAAATAGCACATAGATTAGCTAAAGATTTCGACTTTATGAGCTTTTCGTTTGCGCGCGGGATCCCAGCGAGGACAAGTAAATTCTCATCGCGTAGAATCGATATAGAATCTATGTATGCTGCAATCCTATCTAGGGCTTTTTTATAGCAAAAGGGATAATTTTGGAAAGTGATACGCTAGCATGAGTTGAAGAAATAACAATATATTTCTGTCAATAGGAGTGATGTCGCTAGTTGGCAACACCGGAAAATCCGAATTTTTAATTTTTTTTCTTTTGGGGGATATGTCAGCTAATAGATGAAGTCTATTCGAGTTTTTATCTGGCGGCCCCGGGGCCATTATGCTTTATGATTGTGTATTAGTTATTTGTAAAATAACTCACTTGAAAAGGTTTGGGAGCTACTGAGGATAATGTCAAATGTTTTCAATTTTTTATTTATCAGCGATAATCAGTTTTAGCAAAAAGGAATGAAAAGACACGAGCTAAATATACAAAAAACACCGAAACAATCAAAAAATCGCAGACGAAAAGAAAACACGCACTATTCAGAACACAAATCAATTACGAATGTAATTGAAATAAAAAATATTCCCTTCATTGCTTTTTGAGGCTATATCGGTTATTTGATTTATGCTGACGTCTATGTGGGCAGACTATCTCTGTGTTTCAGCTTTAGAGTCTTAAACAACCCGGAAATGTTCGCACTAAATTTGAGTTACGTATTCTAATATTTTGTGGAGTTTGGATAAACAAAGTGATAATCTTTTGTCAGAAATACGTAATTGTAGTCGATATTTCGGAAGCTAGAATAGGTAAAAAAAATTGATTGTAGGTATTTAAACGTGTCTTCATATAAATAAGTTAACGAAAAAATTTTGCACATTACGGTCCCTATGCTTATTTCTTTGAAGTTCGAAAATTGAAAAGAATAAAAACTGCGTAATGCTAAAAGAGAAATTCATTTACATGATTAAAATCGTTACTTTTATAAAACTGTTGATGAAATGTTTATCTCGAAGAATTTACATAGAACGAAGCTGCTTATCTGTGTATTCAATCCGCCTGAGTGCCCGAGTAGGCAAGAGTCTAGCAATTCAATGGTCATGGGTTCAATTCTCAAGTACGGTAGAGTTTTTAAGAAAGCGTAAAGCCTTAGATGCCAGTGCTTTAAGACGTGTAGTCTTAGAATTTATTTTCCGGTTAAACTTATAATAATAATAAAAATAATATAAAATTCAATACATATTTAAATCACTACTTTCTGCAAAGCAGTATAATTTACATTTATGTGAGTGGTTGATTAACATATTAATTCGGTCTTCCGAACCAGAAAAGCGAATAAGTAGTAACACTCGCCCGTTTGTTTCCAAGCAACTCAAGCGGAGTCAAATAATTTCTAGTCGAAGTGATAATGAAATGGCAATAGTGGGGTAGAGCTTCACCAGCCTCGGTGCCAGGTATTAAGATTAACTACACTGAGTAAAATTGCTGACGCCTTTATGAATGCATTTACCAATTTAAGACAGGCCACCCCAAATACAAGCCACCACCTATAAGGAATTGGGGGATGGATTTCCAGTCGGACATGCCGAGCGCTAGCCCTCGCATGGCCAAAGTAAGAAATTATTTCCCGCCACACTCTGCAATATAAGTTTTACTATGAAGTAGTAGACATACCTCTAAGGAATGTCCCATGCCTACGGAAATGGCGAGCGGATTTGAACAAAGAATTGATATGTTAGAAGAATAATAAAATACAAAATCTAACAACATATCTTGAGGAGTATTATACGTTTTTTATTGGATAAATTCAAATCGCCGTGCATTGAAGATGAATAAAGAAGTATAGAAATTTCACAGATATTTTCAAATTAGATTGCTTTTTTGCAATATCATTCAGCACAATTCTGCATCACATGATATTGTTACGAAAATGTCAAATCCTGCTCATTCCAGCTAAGTAATAAAATCCCTAAAGAGGGAAAACCAAATGCACATTCGCAGCGCATCATGCAGCTGCCATCCGAGGAAAACGAGTACCAGAAAAGCAGGATAACGAATTCGTTCCACTTTTCTAAATTCAGTGTGCACGGAATTTTTCTGTTTGGCCTTTACTGAAACTTGGCTAAAACCCGATCTTCATTCGTCGGAACTTTTTCATAATTCTTTCCTCGTCTTTAGAAATGATCGAGTGAATCGCATTGGTGGTGGTGTATTAATTGTCATATCTGCGTCAGTTCCGTCCAATTTAATTGAATTTCCCACTTTTCCTGACGTTGAATTTATCGCTATTCGTGCGAATATGCCTGATAAACATCTATTTATAACCTGCTCCTATATTCCCCCAAATTCTGATATCTCCGTTTCCAAAAAACACGCTGCCCTCATTTGTGAAGTAGCCAAGCGGTCTAGACCCACCGATTTGGTCGTTGCATTGGGTGACTTCAATTTGCCTCAAGTCAGTTGGTGTAGCACTGATAATTCTGGCTGTTTGGTTACCACTTCAACGTCTGATAGGGCTGTTGTGCTCTTTAGTGAATTGTTTGATCATAATTTGGGTCAATATAATCGTACCCCTAATTGTAATGGTAGACTGCTTGATCTCTGCTTTGCCAATTTTCCCGAGATTTACGTAAATCGTTGTCCACCTTTTAGTTTACCTAAGGATCCTTATCATCCATCAATATGTATTTCCTTTCATCATCTGAATGATGGTTTGTTGAAATGCCTTAATGTGCCAAATCAAACTTTTTTAAATAATTATTATGATTTTCATAAAATCAATATTGTATTATTAAAGCATCGTCTTTCACATTTGACGCTTGATTTCTCAACCGGTAGTATTGAAAGCTTATTGCCATCGTTCTACAATACATTAAATCCAGCTATTGCTGCGTCTGTTTCGATCAAGCATTGTCGACCTCGAAGCAGGTGTCCCCCGTGGTTTAATAAAACAATTAAATATCACAAGAATAGAAAAAACTCGCTATTCAAAAAATATTCGAAAAGTGGCTCTGCGCTCGACTATGTCGCTTACTCGGTGGCGAGGCATAGATTTAACTCCTTCAATCATCATTATTACTGCAGATACCTTCAGTTCATTAAATCCTCTCTGTTTGCTAATCCTAAATTCTTCTTTAAATTTGTTAACTCTCAAAGAAAAATTTCCACATATCCCTCTCATGTCTCTTTTAATGGCTCTGATTCCTCGGATGATTTTGAAATCTCAAACCTAGTTGCTGAGTACTTCCGACGTAACTTTTCGATTGCTAATTTCGATTTATCAGCAAACTACCCATATCCTATAACTAACTCGGTTTCAATACCTAACTTGGTTATTTCGGAAGATGACGTTTTTAAAGGGTTGAGTTCTCTAAAATATAGTTGTTCGCCTGGACCTGATGGAATTCCATCATGTGTACTTAAATCTTGCGCTGTCGAGTTATGTGGTGTGATTTCAAAGATTTTTAACATGTCCTTGTATTTAGGTGTATTCCCTTCATGTTGGAAGAATAGTTTCCTTATTCCTATCCACAAGAGTGGAAGTAGACAATTTGTTGAGAACTACAGAGGCATAGCCAAGTTGAGTGTCTTGCCCAAGTTGTTCGAGCGTATTGTGACTCAGCATTTGGCCTTTGCCATTAATTCGTATATTTCTCCGCACCAGCACGGCTTTCGGAAAGGGCGATCTGCAGTCACTAACTTGTTAGAGTTTACCTGTAATGTTTTCAAGGCTTTTTCTAGTGGCTCTCGCATAAATGTTATTTACACTGATTTAAGCAAAGCATTTGATATGGTTAACCATAGACTACTTATCTTTAAACTCCAAGCCTCTGGTTTCCTACCTTACTTAGTGAAATGGATAAGCTCTTATCTGCACAATAGATCCTTCAGGGTTTTGTTTAACTTCATCACCTCGGTCGGTTTAACTTCATCAGCTAGGTCGGCGCTTGGTTTTATAAAAAGGTGGTCCAAAGAGCTTGATGATCCTTTTATTACTGTAATGCTGTACATGTGTTTGGCTAGACCTATACTGCCTCCGTTGTGTGGTATCCTTCATTTAGGTGCTATGTAGATTCAATTAAATCTATTTAAAAGCATTTCTTGCTGTTTGCTCTTAATAATTTGTGTTGGAATCCGATTGCCTCTCTTCCCCCCTATGAAAATAGGTTGCTTCTGTTGTCCTTACCGTCTCTTGAGAAACGTAGGTTTGTTCTTGGCGTTTCCTTTGTAATCAAAGTAATAAATGGTGCTATTGACTCGCCTTCATTACTTGGTGAAATAAGCTTTAATGTCCCTAACCGCTTCTCCAGGCACTTTATCTTGGTTAAGCTTAGTCAGTGTAAGTTTAATTATGAGCTGTTCAATCCGCTCAGAGTCGTTTGCAAGAACCTAAATAATGTCTACTACTTATTCTCGTTATTGGACTCTTTAAAGTCCATTAAAGCAATATTGCTTAATACGCGCGATTTACCTATGTCGTATTTAAACTAGCTTTTATCCTTAAAAAATCGTTACGTTTCGAAAATGAATTATTGACAATTTATTATCGGTTGTCAGGCTTATGCATGTTTGCGATGGTTTAGGGGTTGATTTGCAATTTGGTCCTGTACCGGTTGTAAGTGTGGCCCTTTGCTGATAGTGTACATGCTTTTTTTCTTTTTCTTTTTTTGTTTATTATAGTTATGCTAAATTTTATTAATAATTAATATAAGTTTTGCATTAAGAGCCAATTGAACTCGACTGTTATTTGTTTAGTTGAGTTTCTAGTATAAGTGGAATAAATAAATAAATAAATAAATAAAATCAAGCTATAAAATTAGGTACTAGTAATATGATGGTAAAAATGCATGTAAATAGAATATTTATGAAAGGCAGGATTAGAGAAAAAGAATATTTAAGTTGAGCAGTTGAAAGTATTGCCAAAAATAGATTTTGAATAATCCTACATTTAAGAAATATAATTGTAAAGAAAAAGAATTTTGAAGTGTATTTCTTTTGAACAAAATATCCACGATCTAGTGGTACAATAATATAATATACATATAGGGTATATAATATTTTATAGAAAAGCGGAAATTTGTAACAACTGGTGTCAGAAGTGAGATTGTGGAAACCAAGAGGGATGGTGAAATTAGAAAAACTCAAAGTGGATCGATCAGCTCAAACAGGAGCTAGGAAAAAGAAACCTTCCTACAGTCGGTAGCAAAGCTGAATTAAAACAGAGACTAATCGAACAGCTAAAAAAAGACGGACAAGACCGGTCCATACTTGAATTCGAATATAATATCGAGGGAAGGGAGTAAGCCGACAACTTGGGATGAACAGAAAATGCAGCTTCAGCAGGGGAAAGACACAGCGAAGAAAAAGGCGAAGATGGTGCAAGTATATCAAACGTTGTGCAATTTTTCCAACAAATGCAACAACAAATGCAACAACAAACACAACAACAAACAAAACAAATGTAACAAATAGAATCAAAACCGACGTTTACGGAACCGCTTGGCTTACACTAGAAGCAGCTAGTGTGCTGTGTACGTCAAGCATGAAGGTGCGATGCACGGAAGTTACCAGCGGCGCTTCGGCTATTCCTGTGCGAAAATAAGCAAATGCCAGCTTAAAAAACACGCAAGTGTTATGCCTGCCAAAAGCCTGGTCAGTTTGCACGGAAATGCCGATCAAAGCACAAATGAACACATTCCATATCATCTACACAAACAGACATTAAACTAAAAAGAGTCAGCACAGCTATGCAGGCTGACTCAGAAATTTAGTAGCTCTAGGGTCGCTATTATTCAAGCAAGGGAAGTAAGAGCGGCCTAACGATCGATTAGAGGATACAGGACTACAACTACATCATCACGCTGGATAGGGGTGTTTCTCATTCAATTATCAACAGTACAATAGTCAAAGAAAAATGCGAACCGTTAGCTGGAGTACGGTTTCGAGCAGCAACAGGTGAGGAAGCTGCTATTAAAGGTAAAATTATGAGAATAATTTCTATTATCGATGAAGCATGAATCTCTGGTGGCAGATATAATGGACGGAGTAAAATTGGGGATGGATTTTATGGCAGAACATGACTTCGTACTGGATATGAAAACGCAAGTGTTACAAACCGCTAATGTGACTTTGCCATTGACTCTGGGATACAACAGACAAGCCGAAGTGTGACAAGTTTTAGAAGAAGATCCCTTCAAACTCCGAAACAATAGTGTGGGCCACAGCTATCCATCTGCTAAGACTAAACAATGTATGGGTTGTCGAGCCGAGGAAAGGAGGTCCGAAAGATAACATCATCATTGGAAAAGCGGTTATCTCACCGGTCAACAATTTAATACCAGTACGACTATTAAACCATCAGCGTTGCAGCAAAAATTTTGCAAAGGTGACATTATAGCGCAATACCAAAAGCCGAATATGTGGTAGATCATCAAGCCGAAATTTCGAAAACATGCTCAAAGGTATCCCCAGGGGCTGAAATTCTCATAAAAAGATGGACTAGCAATCTGAATGAGCAGCAGAAGAAATATGCCAAAAAGTTTTTGATGGAAAATGGTCCATCTTTGCCGGCGTTACAAATTCTGGTGGCCGTACTAATGCTGCGAAACATGTAATCAACACTGCAGCAGCTAATCCGATTCGGCAACGGCCTAGAAGAATTCCACTGGCAAAAAGAGGAGAAATCGCGGACTTGATCAAAGATATGCAAGAGCGAAAAGTTACCGAACCATCGAATAGCCCTTAGGGTTCGCTAGTAGTTCTTGTTAAAAAAAAAGATGGGTCTACCAGATTTTGTGTGGATTATAGGAAGTTAAACGAAGTAACTAAGAAGGATAGCTACCCTTTGCCTAGGATCGACAACACCTTAGACAAGTTGTCAGGTTCGCAATGGTTCTCAACCTTCTAAAAGGACTGCGCTGGAAAACATGCCTGGTATATTTGGATGACATTATTGTCATGAGTAAAGGTTTCAAGGAGCACCTAAAAAATCTGGCAAACGTTTTCCACCGATTACAGGCAGCAGGTTTAAAATTGAGTATCGAAAAATGTATGTTCTTTGTGAAGGAAGTGACATATCTTAGGCACAAGGCGTCCACGATTGGAATTCACACGGATGAAGGGAAAATTAGAGCAGTAAAAGAATGGTCACAGCCAAAACAATTTGCATGAAGTTCGAAATTTCCTAGG
>NW_023998449.1:272550-273595 GCF_014805625.2 Glossina fuscipes | reverse complement strand
AGAAAAATCGGTCCCCGTTTTAGCTCATCCAGTACCAGGAGAAAAATTTATACTGGGTGCCGATGTTTGTGTAAATTGACGGTAACGAAAAGGTCACAGCATATTACGGCAAGCGCCTATCCAAACACGTGAGGAATTATTGCGTTACGCAACGAGAACTGCTGACAATTTCCTATCGGAGCGGCAAATCGCATGGCAATGCGTATGCTATGTCCAGACGGCCATGCGACCTGCACTGCAAACACTGCCTAGGGAACGAGAATCAAGGAGGTGTCGCCATCTGCCGGAAGCTTTTTGAAAGAAGACATGCGCAACGAAGAAAAAAAGGAGCTTCCCCCCTGGGAAGAGATTTCAAGAGAAAGTCCGATTACGAAGGCATATTAGGCTCAGCGGCAAAGCCTCATCGTTGAAGATGGTTGCTTGTGGCGGAAATGGCATAGTGAGGATGCTTCATGAGCTAAGAAATTACTGGTGGTCCCACAAGCGAGAACTCAGGCTATTATAAGGGAATACCACAACGCACCCAGCAGAGGGCATGTTGACATCACAAAAACCGTGGAGAAGATCAAGGAAAATATCTATTGAGTAGGCATCGAGGAATCCGTAGCTGCCTGGATTGACAGCCGCGATCAGTGCAGCAAACCGAAAAGTCCGAAAAATAAGCCACGAGGGCGTTTGCAGCAGCAGGCCGTGTATGTGCCTTTCCAAGGGATCGCAATGGATATTGCTGGACCGTTTCCAACCAGCAATGCAGAAAATAAATATGTACTGATAGTCACTGATTATTTCAGTAAATGGTCAGAAGTATACCCCATAGCTAACCAAGAAGCGAAGACAATAGCCAAAGTATTCGTCAATAATTGGATTACGCGGTTTGGAACCCCCATAGAGCTGCATTCAGACCAAGGTAGAAACTTTGAATCTTCAAGAGTATTGCCAAATGTTTGGCATTAATATAACTAGAATGACTCCGTTGCATCCTCAGTCTGACGGAATGGTCGAAAGGTTTAATCGAACGCTTCAAGAACATCTGCAGAAACTGATC
>NW_023998449.1:246238-272540 GCF_014805625.2 Glossina fuscipes | reverse complement strand
TCGAAAGGTTTAATCGAACGCTTCAAGAACATCTGCAGAAACTGATCAACGACAATCAGCAGGACTGGGATGACCACATACCAATCTTTTCAATGGCATACAGATCAGCACTGCACAACACCGCCGCTCTACCCCGGCGCAGATTTTGTTTGGATCTGATTTGAGGCTACCCGTAGATTTAAAATTCGGAACACCCCCTACAGTCCGAGACCGAATATGTTGCTAGATTGAGGATGATATGGGATAACATGCACCGACAGGTTCGAAATAGAAAGCAAATCGTATGTGAAAGCAAGATACGACCTGAGGGCTAACGGTAATGGATTTAAGGAAGGGGATTTAGTGTTATTGTACAATCCTTTACGTAGAAAAGGTCTGTCACCAAAACTGCGATGTAACTGGGAAGGTCCGTACAAAATGTATTACTTTTAGTGCAACTCTTAAATCTTAAAATAGAAATACGGAAATTTGTAACAATATTGTAGACTTTGCGCCCACTGATATCGCTGGGTTAAATGTACCCAGTGGACTTATGACTATAGCCGATGGCAGTGCAGAGTAATTTCTGGCAAGCAAAAAAGACGCTCATAGACAGAACTATTTTCATTACTTAAAAAAAATCTGCTAACTTACGTTCGGATGGACGTTCAACTGACAGTACCTTGTACATTGTAAATATGGCGTTGCTGGAAGAGGAAAATACTTTTTGTGGGGAAGAAATGAATATATATATCACTTCCTTTGAAGATTTCTGTACTGGACGTCATGTATTAACACCATCACAAAAACAGAGAGAATAAGATGACAATATTCATTTAAATTAGGCCTTTTATTTGAATTTGCAGAAATCCTTGTTATTTCTTTGTTTGGAACTGTTTTTAAAATTTTCAGGCCCTCAATTGGTTTTTGAATGACTTAATTTTATTAGGTTTTGAATCTTTTAAAATATTGGAAAGAAGATAGATTATCTTGAAGATATCTTTTCCTTGAAAAATCGGGCTTTTCTGCAGACGCCCTAAAAAGTGCTTTGTTTTACCCGGTGGTTTTTGAATTTTTCTACTATATATGTATACAGTAACAAATGTAAAAATGCTTTATCGAGAATATATTAGGTGCTTGCAAAGATTCTGATCAACAACTTCTACAGCTAAAAATGGTGAAGAAATGGAAAATACATATCGATTGAACGCGTTGGATTTGATCTTCCTAAGAATTTTCCATTTAATATTATTGATTTATTCAGCGTACGCGGACGGTAATCATTGAGCGCTCAAAATTCTTCTTCTGTTAAATTCATAACTTTTGTTATTTGTTTGGAAAAATTTGCTGCCGAAGCCCACCAAACACGTTCAGAGGCTATTATTCTGCTCCATTATATCCCAATTGTTGCTTTTGTGTTAAACTGTTTAAAATTGGCAACGCGAATTGACCGAAATCGTCATTTTGGTTACTTGTTGCAAGAGTTGTTGCAGTGTATCCTGTTGCAGCTCGAATAGGAAGTTCGGCCAGTGTATACACCAGACATGGCGGCTCCTTACTACCACTTGCACACGAGTCCGCAAAATTGAAGAAGTGTGAACATGGGACATGGGTGAGATTGCTCCCAAACCGATATAACTTCTTTCGACATGGTATTACCATGTCGCCAAAAATATTGTAAAATGTTCTAGGAAATGATATTTTGATTAATATATATTGTACTAATATTTCCGCAATAATTGCCTTTTTCAAGTAAAAAATGACCATCATTTTTGCAAACACCTAATAGAATACGAAATGGGCAGCAGATTTTTGAGAAATCAATATAAATATTAACAAATGATCATCCCCTTTTGGTCAAAAATTCTCGAAAATTGAGAGCTCTTTAAACTAACTGTCATGTTTTAAATGTTTTTACACCTAAAAATATATGCTTATTGAGTGAATGAAGTTTTAAGTTTTTTTGATCCGTAAAAAATTAAAAATGTGGAGAAAAGTTGTTCATTCAATGTTCATAGAAGCACATCCAGTTCTCATCGCTACCAATAGTTCAATACAAAAAATTGTTTCTTTTGGGATGCAAAATCAAAATTTCGGAATATCGATTTTCCAACTGCCGTGTATTTGTGTTAAAGCCTCTTTTCAGTGATTCAACCAAATGGTGCTTTACGTCGGTATTTTTTTTGATTTAAAGTAGATAAACAGGACTTTCCGCAAAAACAAAAATTCAACAACCTTGTCAAATGTCGGTATTAGGCCTGCTTATTGTTAACAAATGGCGAATAAAAAACATAACTGTACGCAAGTCTGAAAGCTGTTTACTTAGTTGCGCACCTAACCCATGTTTATTAGTTCAATATCGCGTTGAATATTTTCTTCCACCTCAAAAAAATTTCGAATGCTTTTGTCAGGTTGGCTGTTTAATTAAAATATTTGAAAAATTTACATATATACCTAGTTTTGTTAAGTTGGGTACCCTTATTTACCTGTGTGGCATTGTTTCTTCTTTTTTAAAAATCTTTCGTATTTCATCACCATCAAATATAAACAATAAGTCTGGATGCCCTATCAAGCCTCCAATTTTAGCGATTTTGCCATAGTTTGTATGCAATTCTTTCATTACTTTATCTAATTCGCTTATTTTATAATGTCCTGAAACGACAGTTTAACAAGAAAAACTGTTCCTTATTGAAAGTTTGGAAAAATATTTATCTCTTCATAAACAACAAAACCATGTCTATATCTATTTATATTTGTCAGTGAAACAGTCTAATAAATTCAATTGGTTTATTCGATGTTTCAGTCAGTTCTCTTTTTATTAATATTAGTTTGGGAAAAAGAAATCCATTATTTTTATATGAACTTCAGGACTTTATTTAACATGCTTCGGATTGTTCGATTTGGGTCAAATATGCACCGTTTTGTTGTATGATTTGTTGTCATTTTAAAGGTAACTTCAAAATGCCTCTCTCATAGAAGTCCTGGTCTCTATTTGCAAAAAACTCTAGTAGTCGATTTTCACAATCCTCCCTAGATTCCAATTTTTTATCATTAAACAAATTTTGCAATGCAGGAAAAAGATGATAACCGCTTGGTGCCAAGTCCGGACTGTATGGCGGATGCATTAAAACTTCCCAACCAAGCTCCCGAAGTTTCTGGCGAGTCACTGTAGATGTGTGTGGCCTAGCGTTGTCCTGGTGGAACACGACACCTCTCCTGTTGGTCAATTCTGGCCGTTTCTGGTCAATCGCTATTTTCAAACGGTCCAGTTGTTGACAATAGAGATCAGAATTTAGCGTTTGGCCATATGAAAGCAACTCATAATAAATAATCCCCTTCCAGTCCCACCAAATGCATAGCAAAACCTTCCTGGCCGTCAGTCCTGGTTTGACCACCGTTTGAGGTGCTTCACCGCTCTTTGACCACGATCGTTTTCGCACAGGGTTATCGTATGTGATCCATTTCTATCTTATTCCGTTTGGCCAAGGCTTCGCAGATGGAAATTCGATCCATCATGTTTTTTTCTGTTAATTGGTGTGGCACCCAAACATCGAGCTTCTTTTTGAATCCAGCTTTGTGTAAATGGTTTAAAACTGTTTTATGGTCGTTTTTTAGCTCCTGGGCGATGTTACGACTGCTAACATGCCGGTCAACTTCGATCATTTCTCCGATATTATCGACATTTTCGACGACCGGCCTACCTGTGCGAGGTGCATCTTTAACATCAAAAATTCCTGAACGGAATCTACGAAACCAAAATTGCACATAATTGGCTGTTACAGTATCGAAACCATAAACACCATTCACAATTTTAGCCGCCTGGCTTGCATTTTCGCCTTTGTCAAAGAAAAACTGTAAAATGTACCGAATTTTCTCTTTGTTCACTTCCATTTTTAACACGCTGTAACTCACAACTGAGTGCACCAAATAAAAAACAGCAAAAGAATTTTTTTTACTGCGAAATGTCACCTTTCCAACGAGCATAAATATGAAATTGTTTGATCGATACTTTACGAGAAATCTATCAGTGCAGCCATCTACCGAAAAAATAATGGATTTCTTTTTCCCCAAACTAATACTTCGAAATGCATTTGGAGAATTAATACCCAACGCCGTAGCAGTCTTTCTTGAAGAATTTCTTATATAAATAGTCATAAAAACCAATTCTACAAAGCCCTTCTTTTTAGGTTCTCTGTGACTCCCAGACAGAATATTTTTTCTCATTTCTAATAAGTATTACAAACCAATTAAGACGAAAGACTTAATAACTAAGAAAATTAACTACAAGTGGATGATTTTCTTTCTTTATTGTATTTTTTAACCCAAAAGAAATAAAAATCTTTACAGAAGTCAAGAAGTTAGTTTATTGGTTACAATTTAAGTGAAATTTCCATGCAAACTAATTTGAACACAACAAAAAGAAGTTTTATAAGTTTTGGTTTTTATATAAAGAAAAACGTATAATCAAGAAACCGGTTAGAAAATATGAAGCAAACTTCACGATGTTTTCTACTCCCTCATTTTAATTGAATCATTGAATTGAATTAATTGAGCTATTAAAGCACTGTTACTGCTTTGTCGTTTGCGAAGTATAATTAGTGAAAACGCTTACATTACGAGGGATTGCTAAATAGGACTTTCTCTGAATAAAACATTGTAGATTCTTCGTTACTGTCGCACTTACAGAAGATGAGCTGCATGAGTGAATGTTAACATATGTTAAGTAGCAGAGTCCAGAGCGATAGTGGAGGAAAATTGTAATTGAAAGGTTCCTAAAATTTACAAAAACTTTGAAAACGTTCGAACTACTTAACACGCCTCTTTCGGCAACTACTTAACACACCTCTTTAACTGAGTGTTTGCTGATTAATTTATATTCACATTTTTCTTATAATATGCTCACACGCTTTCTAAGTTAACGTACGTACATTCATTTTTAACGGTCTGTGAAAGTGTTTACTCACCTATGAAAGGGGCAAAACGCCAGGAATTGCCAATGATAGGGATACCCCGAGGGCCGGGAACTTCACGATAGGAACGTACTCGGTTCACAGAGGCTGCTGTAGCGCAGAGCCCGTTTGAGTTACTGTTGCCAATCAGAAATATTTTAAGGAGTATTAGTCAAGAATTCAACCAATTAAGAAATGACAAGAAAAGTTTTTTAACCTTCCAATTTTTGTAGTTTGATATTCCTCAACTTTGTTAGCTTGAGATCCCGCTGCTTCCGCTCCAATCGCTATTGGTGTTTGCTGATTTGCAAATGTTGTTTTTAATCGGATTGCAATCGCCACAGCCAACGTTGTTGTTGCAGGATTGGGTTTCGCCAAAGTAAACGCAATGGATTTATAGGAATACATTATTTTTGTTTACACTAAGAGAAGAATTTAAAAAGATGTAAAGACCTGTTTTTAGAATATATAAGATCAAATTGTTTACAGGTGAACTGCATTTTCACATAACATTTTGAACAACATATGGCACATTTAACTTTTTAACAGTTTTTCCACATTGCTCAATAAATTTATGGTTTGGAATGAAATAATTTTACTATGTTGGAGTTTCATTTTACTGGCTTCCTAATTCTTTATGATTTTCTTGTGCTCTGTACGATTCCACACAAATGAAGTCTGAGTATATGTTGCTAATTGTTCAGTAGTCAATGACATCTGTTCGCAGAACCCTTCAATCGACCTTGGAACTGAAGCGACTTAATGAATAGCTCTCGTTTTCATCGCTCTTTATTAGAGACATAGTAATTCTTTGCACTCACAATACTTCCAACACTTTGGGAAGAGATCTTCTTATTAGAACATCTGGCTACAATGGCTTATTGCTCTTTTCAATCTGTCTAAATGGGATACAATTTCACTTTTTTTAATAGGTTTTACTATTTATTTACACATGGAATTCAGGTGCAACACCATAACAGACGAATTAAATGCAATGTTAATTAACACCAAATCTTATGCTAAATGTTAGGACTTTTAAAATACGAATAATAAAATAGCTCTGCAGTAGAAGTAAAATACCATCAAAAATGAATCAATGTTAAAGCTATTCATAGTCCCTTCAATTTCGCCAATTGTAGTTGTTAAATCTTCAAAGGTTATCTTTTATTTGGATGGCACTGCTTTAGTTCAACGTGACTGTCGACACCAAGCTTGCATACTGTTCTTGATAGTAGCGCCTAAAAATTTGTTGTCATATGTATCCGAACGTGCATCGACAAAGTTAGTACCGTTAGCACGCTCTCTCTTTCACAATCGTGGATTTAAATTTACATTAACGCATTTTTTGGACAACCAATATCTGTGATGGTCTATGTGCGATTTGACGCTCTTAAAGTTTTGCTTTAGTTGTGGAAGATTTTCTCCATACACTTTCTTTATACACTTTACGAAGTCCTAACAAAGATATCGCTAGTTCTTCACTCTATTTTAGCGATTTCTGGCTCGCTAAGATTGCCTTTTTCACAACGCAGTTTGTTAATTTCGTGAGTACGCTTCAGGCGAAATGTGCTTTCTGGTCACTTTTGATTATGTGTGCTACGGTGAAATGTGATATGTAATTGTTTACAAAAGTTTTTGCAATGAAGCTTGCTTCGAACATGAATCTATTGTTTATAGTAAGTATATAGCGGTTAGCATTAGATTGAGCGAGCGAACCAACGATGTCTGGATACGCTGAAGTCTGCCTATTCCTATTGTTTTGTGTACCGGTATTTACATTTATCGGGAGATTTCCGATTTTTGCCTTGAAATGTATTGGCTTGACCGTGAACTAATTTCCTTTTTGATTCCTAACCAAAAATATCTTATATATATCTATATATTTCTTAATTTCTTCGTTTCTCTCGATCTTTTATGTGAAATTCCATGCAATTTATCGAATGCCGCTTTAAGATTTGCTGGAAGAAATCGTCTTGGCACTTTCCCGTATATTTTTTATTTTATCGACGGTACTTTTGTTTATTTCAGGTTGGAATGTTGGTGTTTTCAGTGTAATGTCTGAAACCTCAAATATACGACCCGCGGATCGTATATCTCATCGAACGCTTCTGCTACTTCTTTGGTTTTTTTCTTATTTGAAGTGTTTAACATGTTATAAATCGTACTTATAAATGTGACTAGATTTCTTATATATTTGTGGTAGGTTTTTGCTAAATAAGAGATTATCCCTCATTATCACCAATACAACATTCAACGATATCCCGTCACTAGTTTACCGTACCGTTCGTAACTTCGTAGGCGACGGTTGAGTGCGCTTATACATTGATGTTATAAAAAGTATTTCGTTTGTTTAACGTCTGCATTTAGCACTGTCGTCATACGCTCTACTTCTATATGTACCCTCCCTAAGGAGGGTACATATACAAGTTCATTCCCAACTTGGGCCCACATTGGCTACGAATGTCTATACTGGGGGTTTGGGTGTTTTTTCCTTTTTTGCTTATTATATGAATTTTAACGTTTTCATCGAATGTCTATACTGGGGGTTTGGGTGTTTTTTCCTTTTTTGCTTATTATATGAATTTTAACGTTTTCATCTATACCCACCGCTGTAAGATGGGGTATACTAATTTTGCTTTTTTGCAAAAGTATATGTAACACCCCAAAAGGAAAGTTTCACGGACTCTATAAAGTGTATGTATGAATTCTGAGTTGATTTAACCGTATTCGTCTGTCTTTGTGGTGTGCGTCGTTGGCACAAAAGTGAAGATATCAACTTCAACTTTGGTAGAAACATAGGAAGTTTCCGGCAAACTAACGGATCTTCACGTTAAAAATATCACTGTTGTGGTGCCACCTATCGATAGACAGGAATCGGAAATTTCCTTGACCGGCATTCTGCAAAGCGTGCGTGGTAAGCAAACATGGACTAGTCGAGTAGTTGCGCGAAAGCGGATTGTACAAGAAAAAGTCAATAGTGAATTTCTTTTAAACTTTATAACACCTTCAGGGAAATAGTTTAGTTGACGAAACAAATTTGAGATGATGCACTTTTATTTTAGAATCGCGAAGGCACGTAAGATTATGTTTGTGAATCAAAATTTCTGGTAAGAAGCTACCTATATTTGTCTTAAATATATCAAAGCCAACGAACGATGCTTCCTAGCGTAGACGGCATGCTAACTTGCCGATCTGCACTTGTGACGATTTTTTTATCAATTGCCGAATCCACGTGATTTAACAACAAAAAGACTTCAATATTCCCAAGAACCTCCTTACACAAGCGACTTTCGAACTTATACAGCTCTCAACGAAACTGTTGTCAATTGTCCACCGCTCATCCATCCAGGAGATGAAGTCTCCTAAACAATTAAATTTTTTTTATTAACCTTTGTTTGGCCATTAAATAAACCGCATCTTAATTGTTTTTAAAAAACGCACAATTTTTTTAAGATCAATATTTATTTTTAATTTTTAAAATTGTCCATTAGTTTCAGAATTGTTGCTTATTGCGAATTACCTCGAAATTTTGACATAGACGGCAATGAATGTATATAAAACGTTCGGAGTTTCCTTTAATTTGCTTTATTGTTTTTACTGCATGCATTCACTGATTTGAAACGGTTGGTTGTTTTTTTTTAAGTTAAAATATTCTAGCACGCGCTGAGTTTCGCGAACCTCACAATGGATGTTTATAACTTCAACTAAAGTCGTTAATCAGCTTTACTTAATATCTTATACGAATCTATAGTAAGTTTTTAATTTCTTACTTAATTTTCTGGTTTTTCATAGGCTTTTGGCATTAACGTTAATGTAACATGTTCACATTTAGTAACAACATAACGTGTATATGTAAGCGCATACATACACTACACACCCATCGTTGGTTTTTATTTCCTGATTGTTTTCATCATGTTGAGCATACTTTTTAGATGTTATTTACTTTGGGCTTTA
Source organism: Glossina fuscipes (assembly GCF_014805625.2). Lineage (NCBI taxonomy): Eukaryota > Metazoa > Arthropoda > Insecta > Diptera > Glossinidae > Glossina > Glossina fuscipes. The sequence goes on along the minus strand of NW_023998449.1, from coordinate 263,658 downwards.
CTTTCCTCTACTTATCAACCATATCAGTAGTAAATAGACAGACATATTTCTGTAAATATATACTGGTTCCTAAAATTGGTTATTCGATTTTTTCTTTTGTTTCAAAATGAAAAAAGTTTTCCAACTTGATTTTTTCCAAATGTTTAACGTTTTAATGTAAAAATTTTCCCAAAACTGTGATAAACCGCTTTTTTATGTATATTGGTTTAAATTTAAAAGAAGAAAGGCTTATAAGTGATAAATCTTAAGTTTTAGTTTAAATATGCACATTACGTTGAAAATTTGTAAACAACATTTAGTTATTATGAGGTTCACCAAGTTTGCTTAATGTAAACAGTCGACAAGAGGGATATTTACTTAAAATATTTCCATAACAAAAGAAAGTGATTTTCAATCGACGCTTACAACAAACTTGGGTCAATATCAAATATTTGTGAGTTTTATATACAAACTACCTAACTAACCTAATGTTCTTTTATACCACGCCTGGTGTAGGGTATAAAAAGAGTAGCATAGACTTTTAAAAAAAACTAAAAAATTAGCAGTAATAAAGCGCAGATTAAAAATAGAAAAGATTAAGCCATTAGAAAAAGCAATATGGAATAAGGAGTACACTAAGATGAGTGAAGTTTGATACTCCATACCTTTTTTTAAAAGAGTTAGTCCAATTGTCGATGCAATGTCTAACAAGAAGTAATTTAGGAGGTCGGTGCAATTCAATGCTGGAAATCATTTAAGTAGAATGTGAATAATTTTTTTTGATTGCCAAAAAAAAAAACTTTTGATTATAAAGAGGAATTCATTTTTAAAACAATCTTCAAAAGGTATTTTAAGCCATAATCCATAAAATGTATCTAAATCCAGTATACTAATAAATTCTTTCCATTGAAATTTGTTGCTTCATAAAAAGCACCCGATGCGTTCACTTTTCTCGAAATATCATATGTAGACAACTTAGATATTAGGGGTAGTAAGTTTCAATTGTTTCTAAGCTGTTGATCAATATTAAAATGTGAAAACGTACTTGTCATCAATGACACTGCGTTTTTTTCTGGGTGAAACTGGTATAAACTGTGAAAAAGCAGCGAAAGTTACGGAAATCGTTAAGTTGGCTGGAAAAGAAAATACAACTGTGAAACAGTTAGAAAAGAAAAGTTTTTGCAAAAAATTTGTTCTTCGTGTATGTCAGCCAGTCTGTTACAGAAACAACCCAGGAAGCGGTTATCACTTGGGCTGGGAACTTGTTACACATGCGGGGTATTCGCCAGATCTGGTTTTTCGCATCACCCCTGGATCAGTTCAGTGCCGTTACATATAGCAAATCAGCGTTTCTACAAAGTTGATGATGTGCGAAAATTGGTCGAGGTGTTAGGAGGGAAACGATCATAGATAGTGATGTTGAATATTTTGATTATCAAGCTTTGCAACAATTCGAATCTATATTCGCACAAAATCTGCTTAAAAAAATGTTTAATTGTCCCGTTTAATTGCGTCAATTGCGCTATTTTTATTTTTTGTTTCTTAAAGCTTTTCAAAGGTTGGTCTAAAGCGCAAGCCCTACTTACATTTGCAATTTTTCGCAAGCGTTTGTTTTTAGCATGCTCTAATAAATCTTAAAAATGTTTTATATTTTTTGTTGTAGCTTGTAGTACTAGCTATACATTTACGTACAACGCAGTCGTGTTGAAAATGTTTACAAAATTAGTGCTTGCGAAACTCTTCTCTTCAAACAATGCGCTTCTATGCTCCTTCCAGCATGCGTTTATTAAGTGTCGACCACCGTCAACTGACATTCTTTCGTTAACTTGTAATAGATTAAAACCAAATTTCTCACTTGTTACATTTTGCAAGATAGTGGGAAACGACAAGAAACTTTATTTTGTTTTTTGCAATGAATTTTTTATCGCCTACCACTGGCTTGTGTTAAAAAGAATGTTATTTTAAATGAACAATAGGTATTATATTATGTAATTCGTTAATTAATACTAATAAATACTTACGAAATTTGAGAGTAAACAAACGGCAATGTCATGTTCCATTTTCGAATTTTTTATTCTTATTTTTTTATTTTGGTAAATTTGTCACCAACATACCTTGAGTCTATCAGTCCTTTTGCATTTTTAGTTTGCTTTTAACAGATATAAAGCGAGGAAACGTTTGGCTTTTTTTGCTATCGAAAAAAATGGAATAAACAATCTGCCTTAAATTTTGTGTGCACAAGTACAATTTAATCGTAGAAGGGCGACAAGATGTCAATGACGACGCCCACCCCGAACGTCTCAGCAGGTTAACAACTCCTGAAAAGGTTGACGCAGCATATCGATTTCGGCATATCAGTTCGCTTATGCTGTGCAATTTTTTCGGCGTGAAATGGCTTGGCCATGAAATGAGTGACAGCGAAGTTTGTATCGAAATTGCTAAATTTTGACCAAATGAACTATCGCATTGTTTAGACAAAAACAACCCCGTAATCATATCAACCAAAGGCATCCTAAACTGGAAAGAGCCATGAAAAGATGGAGTTTTGCCAGGATTGAAGATCTCATCTCTACCTGATCGAGATCGTGGCGATTCCACAATGATTTTGGATCAAATTGACCGATTGTAATTGAAATAAATATGTGAGGAGCGTTGGTAGGTCTAGCGCTAAAAAGACACTTAAGACAATAAGCCTTGCAAACAGGTTCCTGTCCTTACTAGCAGAATGCAATCTACGCATTTACATTCATATACTGTACGTATTCTCACATAATTTTTCAATGCCTCCCATATTTTTTTGAACCGGTTATTCAATTACATGTTGATTTATTTATCTTCAACTTCCTTAACAAACTTAAGTGACTTTTTGTACTGTGTTTGGACGACGGGTACACAAGTACGCATGCGTTGGTTATAATTCCTTTCCTGGTAAAACTGTTTTTGGATGTTGCACCCATTTAGGCTTGTAATTAAAAGAAAAAAGTGTGCAGCATGTCATTGCAACATTTATTATTTTAAATGTGTGACCAACTGGTATTAGTCAATATTAATCAATAGGTTCTTTTCTTCTCTTTAATTTATCTTACTTTGCCATCTTCGCCTAAGCTTTATGTTTCAACGGCTAAAAGTATATTTTAGTTAATTTGCACTTTCTACATTTAAATGAGATTAGGGCGTGTCTGCAGAGGAATAGGCTTAGAACTCAACAAATATGTAAAAACGAAAGAATTGGTACTTACGGTGAATAGATATAGTTAGATACAGTTAAGCTCAACATATGATAAGAAAACTGAAATTTCGTCCATAATTCTTTAATAATTTTTCTGTTATTATATGATGCAAATTTTAATCATAGATATTTACTCAAGGCTGTTCACCCAAAAGCAGCTTTTCAACTGACTTATAAAACAATTAATTACCTACTTATAATTTAAAAAAATAATATTTACAAAAAACTTTTTAATTACTTTTTGCACCTTACTCCAAAGGTACATAATTGTGTCTATAGACACATACAACATCCAGAAAGATGGATGTACCTTTTACTATAACGATCAATTCAAAGACTAATTCCGAATCTAAACTTCTCGGCCCGTCTCGCATATTTGTGTTCAACCTATGGGTCGTAACTTTTTAATTATTTTGGTATTTTAAGTAGTTTCGTGATAACCCAGGCATGGATATACTTAAAATAGTTCGGATCTGAGCATTTCTTTGACTATTTATCATGTAACGCCATAGGTTGAAAAGTCGTTATATGAATAACTTCATCAAGTATAGGGTATTTAAATTAATGATGTAAGGGTCATCACAATGTTTTTATTTTCCTTTTCTTCAAAATTTTCATTCCCCTTCCTTCTCCACCCACCCAACCCTTCAACATAAGATCCAATGAGAAAAAGTATACCCATTAAAAATAAAAATGCAACTAATTCAATTTCGCTTACACTTTAATGGAAATGTTTTGCGTAAACAATTGTTTGCTGTATTGCTTCTCTTTAATCTAAATGAATGAAACAATTTACGCATTTGTATAGAAAAGAAAGAAATTTTTTCAAGTTAAACATAAAAATTAAACCATTTAATTTAAGTTCAGAATTAAATGACCATTTCTATCTTTTTAGTTTTCTGGATGACTTGGATCGATTAGGCGCTAAAGATTACCAACCAACAGAACAAGATATATTACGCACTCGTGTCAAAACTACCGGTATTGTTGAAGTGCACTTTTCCTTTAAAAATTTGAATTTCAAGTAAGTTTAATGTGTGTGGAATATTTAAATATTCTCTTGTCAATAACTCGTAAATATTTTCGCAAAATTCTGGAAATGTATAACTATTCATGAAATAGTTTGAAGCTTGAAGAAGGATGTAAAGATAAAACGTAGGGCCCATAATTTTTCAGCAGTTCTCCGCAAAAATAAAAAATCTTAAAGTATTAATTAAATTTTTAGCCGAAACTTTCTGATAATCTGAATTGAGCAAATATAAGTTGCACATTTGTACTTTAAATCTACCTTTTATGAACATTCTGTTATGGATAACTTGGGTTTTATATTGTACTTTGCGACACACTTGCGTATGCTAACTGCCGGTTACGTCTGCCTTATGCTGACGCATCGAAGTATATTAGTAATTCATAGTTTGCACAGTTTTAAGGTCAGTTTCAGTTAGTTGTGAGTTGTCTCTTTGCAAATGTAATTCTCAATTCATTACATCTTTAATAGCGAAAACATTGGTGCCAACAATCTTATGTCAAGGTGACGCCGACGCGATAAAAATTTGAAAAAATAAAATGAGGAAAATCTGTGTGATTAATCAAAAGTGCTTAACATATTGAACGTTTATGTGCTAACTGAGGAAAACTCATTGTCTTTGTCGTGACTAATACTTTCGTTGCAGATAAATTTGTCGAGACCTCCTTATAATCGAAACATGGAAATTATTCAACTCCTCTATAAGTTGTCTTTATGATAACTATAACAGACTGTCATCGTAGTACCGGTTGCAATGTAAGCAGCTGAAATATTTCGGAAAATGCGCGATTATCGGACCTTTTATTTCGCAGAGCAGGCGGTAGAGACGTTCTAATTGGCGCTGGTCTATCCTTTGGTTTGGTGGACGTTCGTCGAATTCGTTTAAGCACAGATTTACATATTCTGAAAAAAAACTAGACAGACGGAAGGTCTATCGTGGAGAATTTTCTACTTCAAATATATAATTGGATAAGCTCTCTCTGCCTCTCTTTATCTATCTATTTTTGTTTCTGGGAAGAATGAAGATATCATTTTCGAGCAAACAAACAATAATTCATCTTTGTTCATATTTTACAAACCTGCTCAAAGTAAAAGAAAGTGATAGGCTTGGAAATTTTTTTGAATGTGCTCTTCAGCATTTTAGAGGCTTGTAAAGCAAACAGAACAAATATCCAGACTGCAAAACACAATACACAACTTTCATGAAGAAGCACATAGAAGTTTCTAATGAAGCAAACTTAATTGTAGAAGCAATTCTATTTGCCTTTAAGGTTTTGTATTCTGCTGCGAAGTGTGTCTGCTAGAGACTGAGAATTCCTAACCACTTTCAAATCGAATGGCGTCAGAGGACCAGCTTTCATCTCCTTATTTAACGCAAATTACGTTTGCTTCATGAATCCACAATGAAGTACTTTAATAGTTTACACATAGTTTTAAGTTAGCTTAAGTTAGCCACAAGTTGTAGTTTTCTCGCTTATATGCATATATATACAATCTGAGCCCCTTCTTTTAACGTGCATACATATTGTTACGGAACTCCCAAATCCACTTCCTTCTTATTAATTTTGCCAAATAATAAATTCCCTAAAGAGGGGAAAAGCAAATGCACATTTGCGGCGCATCATGCAGCTACGGTAAAAACGATTAGCAGAAAAGCAGACAGGGATTAAAAATGAAGCCATGAATTTAAATATAGTAATATGCTTGTACAAATGTATATAAATAGAATATTTGTAGAAGCATGAGTTAGTAGAAAAAGAATATTTGAGTTGAGCAGTCGCAAGTATTGCCAAAAATAAATTGTGAATAATCCTACATTTAAGGAATATAATTGTAAATAGAACATATTTGAAGTGTATTTCACGTGAACAGAATATCCACGATCCAGTGATACGGATTATATTTTAGAAAAGCGAATTTCATAACAACATGAATCATTATTCCTTCGTTTTTCAATCATCAAAACTTTCGCTCGTTTTAACAAATGAAATGCTATTGTTCATCAAACTTGCAAATCGAAAATACGTGGAATCTTCAACGAAAGTTAAAAAAGGTTTGCTTACATTACAAAACATTATAGAATGCAGAGCTCTTTCATGGAAAATGGTGCATACTCTCATGGTCCAAATTCAACCAAATTAATCTCGTTATCAAAACCGTTACTACTATAAAGGCCACCTTTTTATAAATACCCTTAAGTAGCGTGGGGCCCAAAAATTGACGAAATTTTCTGCGGTTACTTTCTACGTCAGACTTGACAAGGGCAAGCCGTGGGACCGTGGCGACCCTGTGTTTCTTCATATGCCGCAACTTTTTTGCATTTTTTGGCTTTTTTTGATATTATTGTTCTTAACATTATAATTAATTTACTCAGAGAAAACATTCTAAAACTAAAGTCTTAAAGCATTAGCATATTGACCATTGGATTCTTAGTCGAGACGTTTTGCGTATTCGGTCGGACGAATTCAGGCTTTTTTTTTTGCAAATTGTGAAAATTGCAATTAACGATCATTTAAATTCTTCTCAATTAATTGTGATTTTTGGGCTTTAGAAATAGCACAGAGTGCTCTCTACCCCCCTTGCTTTTCTGGTGCAACAAGATGCACATACAAACAGAGTCATTCCACCCTTTTTCATGATTCGTACTAGTACTGCCCTTCTGTCATCTAATAACACGACGACTAATATAACGATCTTTTCCACCCACGTGAAAATAAAAGCCTATATTTGACTTCTTCTTAAATTCCTGCAAACCCAGATGTTTCTTGTTAAAAAAAAACATGGATGGGGATATAGGAGGTGTATCCACATCTTTATCGGTACTTAAACAAAAGCAAGTGGTTATCGCTCTTATTATGCAGCAGGTGAACGAAGCAGAGTAAGTTGTGCTATTGCAACTACTTGCAGGTGGGGAAGAACAGCTCAGGAACAGATCCTAACTTTTATCCTTCGTTCATAATATTAAGCAACATTCATTCTGCACATGAAAGCGAAGTAGCAAATTGATTTTTAATCGGTATACATTTGTAACAATGCCACCAACCCAAACCCAGTTATGAAAATCAGACTTCCGTACAATGACAATATAACCTTGATTTGGCTCGACTCGTATATAATTTACAGTAACATGTGACATATACACAATACCAAGAAGGCTGGCCCTGATGGCGTACCTAGTTGTGCGCTGAGCAACTGTACAGTAAATTTATATACACTATTGACTAAACTATATAATCTATCTACTGTTTCTTTGGTTACTTTCCATTAAAGTGGAAAAATCGATTATTATTCTCCTTTTCAATGTGGCCGTATCACGAATATTTCGAATTATTAAGTGTTTTTGATTGCTTAATATCGATTACTATAGTGCAAACTATTGTAAAAATGACCTAATGATTGTGGCAACAATATAATGGGAAGTACAATTTGATCGACTATGGCATGAGTGCTTCTCCCATAAAGTCGAAGATTATCAAGCACTTCAACATGTTGTGAAAATACGCATTGTAATCAATAAATAGCAATGGGGATTTCAATATATCAATGTACAAGTAACTTCGTGTCTTATTGTCAATTTACATAATCCCCGCTTTAACATGTAAAAAATCCATTGCGTTTTTCAATGAAATATAATAAAGTATATGGTCGAAATCTTTTCTAGTGCAATCGTTGACTAAGTGTAATGGGAGATTCTCAGGTCTTAGCTTTCTTATTGCTTATTATTATTATTGCTTAGAACTCACCTCTTAGTCTAGGTATTCCCCCGTCCGTTCCGATTAGACAACCCTGCCCTTGAAAAATTTGGCCGCCATTGCTTAACAAAAGAGTTGAATGCTGTAAAATTAGGAAAAATAAGATTGTGAAATAACTTTGTGAGGCACAGATTTAATCTCATCATCAATCACCAAAGTTGTTGGCGACACTTTCAAACGATAAAATCTTCATTCCTAAATAATTTTGCAAATTTGAATCTTCATTTATCCATCATCGATTTTGTTTAATGGCTTCGATTACTCTGGAGATATAGAAACCGTAAGTCGCTTTGACGAATGTTTCCGACAGTACTTTTTTTACTGCTGATGCCGAGGTATCAAAACACTGTATCCATTCCCAATTTGATCATTTCTGAAAGCAACGTATTGAAAGCTTTAATGTCACTGGAATATAGTTACGCACCAGGACCTGATGGTATTCCATGACGTGTACTGACTTCGTGCTCTGACTAACTATGTGGTGTCGGAAGTATATTTAATATTTCTATGAAAACGAGGGTTTTCCCTTTGTGCTAGAAGAATCGCTTTCTTATTCCTATACAAGTGGAAGCATCCGCTCAAAAACTATTTATCGATTGAATTGATCGTAACAGCGAAATCTGAATTACAGATATATTTTAATAATGATTGGTAAAAGAAGTGTTCATTTTAACATCCACTGAAGATAAAATAATACTAAAGAAATCCTGCATGTTTCTGGCTTCTGTCAATTGGACAGAAGCTCACGCAAGAGGAGAAAATATTTGTTTGAAAGTGTAGATGTTTACACGGAATTGTAAACGAAAATGTCTCGTTGGCTTGTTTTGGGCAACGAAATGAATGACTGATAGCTGGCATCAATATTTAAAGCATACTATTACTAATCCAAATATAAAGCGATCTCGTAAATTAAATTTCTTTTCTCTTGTCTACGGCCGTAACAAATGAAATATACCAAAGTATCTCCTACAGTCAACAAAATTCATACGATTACACATGCAGACATATGTCTTCAACTAATATGCTAATGTGTTCTAAATAAAGTAACTTAGCTGTCAAATGTTCGTTGTTCATGTTATTTTTGTTAATATTGCTTTTGGATTGATATGTTGTGTGGTAAGCAATGGCCAGAAAACGAATTGCAATTGGAAAAACTGTCAAAAGAATAATTTTTGCAGCGGTTTCAGCAATAACCTTTTTGCTATGTTCCGGTATTGCGTCTTAGTTATTTCATTCTTCAGAGATTATATTGACCTAGTGCAGATTCGTGTCGATCTTACGTTTTTCTGTGTTGTAGCAACAAGCGCTTTAAATTTATTTTGTTAAAACACATATTTTTACAGACTTTTTGATGTTGGGGGGCAACGATCCGAACGAAAGAAATGGATCCACTGCTTCGAAGATGTTACAGCGATCATATTTTGCGTCGCTATGTCCGAATACGATCAAGTTTTGCATGAGGATGAAACCACAGTAAGTTAACAACATATTTTTTTCTAAATTGATACATTTTTATTCTTTTCAGAATCGAATGCAAGAATCGTTAAAATTATTTGATTCGATTTGCAACAATAAATGGTTTACGGATACTTCAATTATATTATTCTTAAATAAAAAGGATTTGTTTGAGGAGAAAATACGCAAGAGCCCTTTAACTATTTGTTTCCCAGAGTATACAGGTAAAATGCACCCCACCCAGTGAGCGCCAAGAAATATTAAATAGGTTTAAGCATAAAAGTTTATCCAGTTGTTTGTTATTCAAATCAGAAGAACTTTTTGCAAAACACGTTATGAATTTGCTCGCACTAGCCAAAAACGTAAATATTGAAAATTCTCTTTTTATACAAATCCGTTCAAAAGAATCTCAAGCTACATTTTCGTAGTAAAAATACATTTTTTTTGTTAAAATATGTAATTTGCTCGAAGTATTTGAAATAAACGCAGTGAATATAAAGCAATCTCTCGGTTTAACCGGGGATTTTGCCAACAAGCTAAAGTATGGAGAAGAAACGACAAGTTAAAAATAAATTTCATGTCATAAACAGTTTAACTACTGCTTTAATAATTCCCAGAATGAGTTATTCAAAAATGTTTCGATCGATTAAGTGATAAATTTAGAATTAGTAAAATCGTCATTGTTTATTTTTTACATCTTTTGTATTAAAAAAAGCTTTTGTATATTTTATTTCACTTGAAAAGGAGGTCAAGAGTATGGTGAAGCTGCGGCTTACATCCAAGCCCAATTTGAAGCGAAAAACAAGTCAACCTCAAAAGAAATTTACTGCCACATGACGTGCGCTACAGACACTAATAATATACAATTCGTATTTGATGCCGTTACCGATGTGATTATTGCTAATAACCTCAGAGGATGCGGTCTTTATTAAATTGTTTTTATCATTGGAAAGAACAAAGCTAAAAACAGAGCAGGCAAAAATTTAATATAAATATTAAAAATTTTTTTAATAGCAGCCATAGTGCAGTAGCAACAACAATTACCAGTATTGAACATAACAGAAGCAGTCATAAGAATAACAACTACCTAATGGAAAGGAGAAGTGTTTATTAAAAACAACCATAGAAGAAAAAACCCACCATTTCAAGATAAAAGGACGACATTTCAATATAAATTTATAGCAAAAAGGCAGCTACTTAGCATGCAACATACAGATTTCGAAAATGAAGAAAAGAAAAGTAAAAGTCAACTTAAAACAACAAAATACGTTTTGTGTAAGTTTCCTTGTATTTTTTTTTTTTTTTTTTTTTTTTGAACAAGAATACCGATCGCAGTTTATTTTTTGTTCTCTGTTTTCTAAGCTTTTTTTGTTTACGATTTAAAGTGTAACAAAACTCGTCTATAATTTAGCATTTAAATTAGTTTCAATTTTTAAACCGACATTTTTTAAAGAAATCTGTGTACATTTGTATTTTTGTATTTTTTTAAAAATGCCGTTGCAAACTTTTTGTTATTTATATTATTATTACATTAACCGCAAACATTCTTTAGTCATACTCAAGCGAAACATGCGCATACGTATATGTATACACATATATGCTTCTAATTAAATATGTGCGCTTATTTATGTACGTTATGTGCCGCTGTACAAAAACTCAAAAGTAGCCAGCCTTTACTCGATGTTCGTTTACTACTACTTTAAATTCTTATAAGTTATTCCCTTTTTTATATAAAAAATTATACTTTAGAGCTCAAATTATTCTCACGTATCATTATTCACCTTTTCCTAATTTTTCTATTCTGTTTCAATGATCAGGTGAAGAATGCTGCAGTGAAGAAACCGCCGATTGGTGAATTAAGATATAATAAAAAAGAAATCATTTAATTATTATTGACTGTTTGGAATTTTTGGGATACGCCAAGTTCGTCAGCCCATTGTATTACCCAGATATAGCTATCAGGAAACAAATAAAATGTTCTTGCTGTTGATTGTAATGAAATTCTTGAAAATATTTATTACATGCTCTAGGTACTACCCATTTAGTTATCCGTCTAAAATTCGCCCAAAATATTTGAAAAATTATGTAAAACACTCGGTGCGTAAGTGATCCCTTCCCACAGTATTTTTAAATTTCGTAATGACGAGAAAACCCTTTCACTTGTTCATAAGCTATCGCGTAATTCCCGAAATTCATTTTGGTACTGATGTGGAAAATTCTACTTCTTTAAAACATATTTGTTCGAATATTGTAAATTAAGTAAATAATAAATCGTTCAGTCGATTTAAGTACGCACTCAGTTCTTCGTAAAGTTTACTGAAGATAAGAAAGAAAAGCAATTCGTGGCTTGTGAAAACGAAAAGTCTCGTTAAACTTTTTGATTTTTCTGCCTCATTTTTCCTGTATCTCTAAGCATAAAATGCGTAAACATCTAAACAAAAGCACAAAACGTATAATTTAAACAAAATCCTATTTAGAATCTATGTAACTTTATTTATATATAGGAACCTTATATGTAACTTTTATTGTATGTAGTAAATTTTCCTTATTTGTTTCAACGTAAAGCGGACGGCATTTAAACGGTCATTTTATGGAACTTTTTAGTTATTTGTTTTTAAAAATATATTTTTATTATTTTTTATACGATTTCTGAATTGTAAAGTATATTGCTTTAAAGAACTTAAAAAAAAATGTTATGCTGAAAATCGAAAAAAAATACTTCATGGATAAGGAAAATATAATTAAAAATGAACCAGAACGATCCTTATATGCAATTTACAATGGAGAAACGTGGAAAAAAGCTGCGATATCTTTTTGATATTTTTATTGAACTTTATTTGTTTTGTTTAGTTTTCTTAAAGAAAGTTTCACATTCAAATAATTTGCATTTAAGAATAAATAATAAATTTATCAAGAATTAATAACAAAATCACTAATACCTTTCTCTTAATCATAATTTATTATATAAAAATGAAGGAAAAAATTAGACGCTAATGCGGTGGACAACTGCGAATGGCAAAAAGGAAAATTTAACTAAAAAATAAGTAAATAACGAAAAAATAAAAACCAAATAATTTTCCTATACACTCTCTTTTTACAAATTTATCATACCAAAAAACACGCATTTCTCATTAAAATTAATTATATTTAAAAAAAAAAAGATCAATGTGACCATTTTTACAAAAACGAAAGAAATAATAATAATAAATTGAAAATAGAAAAACCATTTATAAAAAGTATAAAATATGGTATAAAGTCTATTAAAACACAATAATAAACTTATTAATTGTAATTATATCACATATGAGAAACTAAAGGTTACATTAAAAATCCACACATTTTAATAATATATTTACATTTACATAAGTTTGAACAACAAAATTTATGAATTTTGTGATGTTTGAAAATGATTTAAGCGCAGTTTTCCAATAAAGCGATCTGTCACAGAATTTATTACAATCTAAAGAAAATTCTTTAAAATTATGGTTATACTAAAAAAACATACACTTTGAGAATTAATTCATACATTATTAGTTTTTTGACAAATAACTATTAAAAAAAAATTAATTTAGAGGATTATTCATTCATAAAAAAGTAAAGGATAAAAACGAGAATAATTTTTTTTTCAGCTCCATACAATAACAAATCTACTAATTATTAATAAAAGCAAAAATTGCTATAAACAAAGATTACATTACTTTATTTAATTTCTGGGGGGTTTCCTGAAGTTCTGGCAGAGTTGACTATAAACTCTTCTTGAAGCACAAAAAGCTCTTACTGAAGCTTTTTAATTTAATGTCCCTTGAAATTAAAACTATTTTTGTAAATTAGCTTTTACACGGGACAATCCGTTTTCTGACTCTTGTACAATTCGGAGACAACTCCAGCATCCACATCACTCTAAAGTTGGTCTAAAAAAGCGTCAGGATAATCTATTAACCTGATTAAAATCATAACAGCAATTGCAATAATAATTTTCAATGAAATTCGGTGCAGGTAACAAATTTGTTATAAGGGCACCAAACCAAGTTATATATCCTAGCAAAATTGTATGAAACTTCTTATAAAAATGATCAAAAATAATATTTATAATAAAAGCATTTAATTTTATACTTCATATTACACCGTCCAGCTAATTGAAGAACAACTTTCTCACTTCGCCTTGCTAAGCTTGTAAACTATTGTTGTCCTGTCGTTGTCTTCGAAAGCAATTTGCAATTTTAATATCCGTCCATCATGATTTTTAATATTTTCATCTCATTTAAAAAGGTCATGAATTAATTTGAGCTGAGTTGATAAAACATGTACAGGCAATTGGTTATCTTCTTAATTCGTTATATGAAAATTTCACGACAAAAATAGCTACCGAATCTGTATATGATAATAACGTATAGTTTTCAAACACTTGTGAAAAAAGTTCTGTCACGATAATAAATCGATATAAAAATTAATTTGGAGCACGTTGGCCTACATTTTGGATTCCTCGCAATATAAAGGTTTGAAAAATAACATTTTATATGTGAAGAAGCTCTAATTTTTAATATTTTAAGATGAAAATTTATCCTTAGTATATCTCAAGATCAACCATGCCCAAGTGTGACCGCCGAAAATAGCGTGCTCCGAATTGTCGTTTGTACTTCGGCAAGGGTTACCTGCTTATAAGTTGAAGCGGTAAGTTTCTTTCCTAGTCGTTTTCCTATCGCTACTGCCATTTTGTCAACATGCTTCGTCGGATAGCGTTCTTAAGTCTGCGGTGATGGCCTCTATTATGGAACGATGAACAAAAATGAGGAACAACAAAAAAAGGCAGAGAACTAACATCAAGAAGTTAATGAATAAGGAAAATAAATATAGAAAGAAAAATATCGAGTTTTTATATATCTCGAAATTGGGAGAAAAACTTTGCAAGAAGTCCATTAATACAAATCGAAACAATATGGCGAAGAATTCTTTCAAAACAACAGTGAACATGTACCTGCACTTGGCAGCGTAATCAAAATTTTCTACGTTGTTCTTCATAATCTCGATTGGTGCGTGTTCAAGTTTGGCATAATTTCTTGTAGAGTAGTTGCCGTTGAGAGTGCTTGGTTGCTGTCCAGATAAAATTTGTAATTCCTTATATATACTATCCCCCTTGCCCAGTTAAGGTTATCTTCCCTATTCGCATCAATGCATCAATGTGTTCTAGTGCTTACTGTTGTCTTGGTTTTTCCCAATGAGAAGCCGTTGTCCGGTTTCCAGAATGTATTTTCTTCACGGACCCCATGGTGATCTATGCAAGCAGGGAGGCTATGCGAGTTGACGCTAGCCCTGTGGGATTAACGTTCGGCGCCAGTGGTCCTACACCATGTTACGACTTGCTAGGCTTTGAACGGATCGCAGGCAATGAACATCATTAATTTAAAAGCCGTTTTGGAAGTGTGTCACCCATGTCTACTCATTATCCCTTTAACGTTAAGCCATGTACGTCACCGGGTATATCGTAATTAAGAATTTACCAGTCTCGGTCTTGATGCCTACCGATAGGATTATATTACATATCTTCGTCGCGTTGCCATTTTGGTTATGGGAATGAAGACCGCTTACGGAGGAGGTAGCAGGGTTGTGCTTCCTTTTCAGTTGATCACCTCCTCCGCTGCTCTTTGTCGGGGAGCAAGCAGTTTCGGAAAGTCTCGTGCGCGAACCTGTACACGTTCCTGCAGCAACGATGACTAGTCGTAGCTGATTTATAATAATTTAAGTCCTTTCGGTCTTTGTGCTATGTTTAGCATAGGAACGAACTTCATTTTGTTGTTCTTTCTTTGACGAGGATTACATCGTTACCGACACTAGCCCCTCCTCTTTTTTTCGTGGCTTTTTGGGGGTGGTGATTTTGAGATGCCGTTGGTGGAGGCGCCTTATTTCACCTGCCAAAATATCGCTTAACAGTGCCGTCTGTGGAGCCACTGTTCGGAATCCGAAAATCTGTCTTAGGGCGCATGGCACGCTATTGACGGCCACAAACAGCAAGGGGATCGTATTCGATCCTCTTCAATACTTTGCCTATTGTGTCTAGCAGATAGATGGGACGATATAAATGAAGACCAATTTGAACACCTTGCATTTGCCGGGGAGGATTCTCTCTTCTAAACGCTTTTGGAATATCTTGACCAAGATTTTTGTTCTCCTTTGGTATCAATCCGAGCCACAAGTTTTGTTGTTTGCAGACGTTCAGTAACTCTCCCGCAGTAGTCACTGGTAGTGACTAATTTTTGGTGACGTACCACTACGTATAGTGATCTCTGCGGAAGAAGCGCCGCTGCTATTTCCAGGACCGTGAATGAAGATGTGACTTGCTGCGTTCTCTTTACATTCACTTTTTACCGGACCCACCGGGTGTGTCATTACTCGTAGATTGTTCCCAAATTTTTAAAGGCTTACCTGCTCCCGAAGTCCGATCTGCCCTTCAACAAAATACCTTCTAGCTTTAAAGCAAGCTAAGAGTATTTCCTCGTTCCATCCATGACAAGGATTTCCTCCAATAAGTGAATTCCTTCTCTTTTGGCGCTTACCTAACCTCTGCGCTCATCGCTTATAACCGCCAAGGGAATATACTATCTGTGAGCCTATGTTGTTTTCTCTGCCTACGGTTCCTTCTTTTTTTAAAATATATGCGGAAAAGAATGCTATCGCTTCTAATTTTCCTTGGTCGTACAGCATTATTGTGACGATGTTGTTAAGGAAAGGAATTGGTATTTGATGGATTACAATATGGAAGGTATTGATAGCGTCTCAACATTTTTCACAATCGGGTCGTCGACCGTAGATGGGGTGTTTGTATTAGATTTGTTTATCCATTGATATTTATGCAGCTTTTAAGTTAATGTCTCTTATTTGTTTGTTTATTTGCGTATATGTTGTAACGAGTCTTCTTGGGCGGGGTAGAACTCAGCCACTCCAAGGCTCTTTCCAAGACAATTTATACGAAACAAAAATGTTTTGGACCTTCGGGGATGATCTTAGGTTGCTTTTATTTGATTTTGAGATTACACAGTTGTGTAGAGGGTTGGAAAGGAAACCACCGAGGTGACCCGACTTTCTGTTGTAGCTTTATTAATGTTATTTCGCGCACGTGATTAGAGACTTTCCTTGTATTATCGCGGATTACTGCAAAAAAAACGGATACGTTGCTCGTGTCATAGCTGCTTTGGCTCCCTGGGCCCCCCCCGGCTTGTCTCTGGTTGGCTATTCGTATGTAGGAGTAAGAAAAATATGTGCCTCAGTCTTTCAGGGATGGCGACTAACGCCTAAGCCAGCGCATCCCCTATCCGTAAGGTCAGTAGTTTTAAAAGTCTTTCAGGGATGGCGACTAACAGGTAAGCCAGCACATCCCCTATCAGTTAGGTCAGTAGTCCTTAAAAGTCCTTCAGGGATGGTGGCTAACAGCTAAGCCAGCACATCCCCTATCCGTAAGGTCAGTAGTCCTAAAAGTTTTTCAGGGATGGCGACTAATAGCTAAGTCAGCTCATCCCCTACACGTTGCGAGGCTTGATTTGCGAGGTGACAGCAGCGTAGTTGTTACTTTGGTCAATTCCTTGGGATTTATTTCCCGGCATTTGCGTCGTGCTTCGCCCATGCTACAGTAATTTCCTGTTTTGATTTTTAGAATTTCACGCATCTGTACAAAACGTGGGCATTGTTTGTCTAACGTCGAATTTTGATCATTGCAATTTATGCAGAAACTGCATCTACAGCTTGCAGCATGTGGAGGAAAATCAAAGCACAAAATGGAGCACTGGTGCACCTTAAAAAGACGTTAAAACACAAATTACGTTTTAATAGAAATTAAATAGTTTTTTATTAATAAATTGCAAAAAAAAGGGAAAAAATTACAACCTAAGCATTCTACAGGTGCCGTGAGGATGAGGCACATGTGTGTGTGCGTGAGAGTATAGGAAAGTGATCGTGGGCATTGACTAACGGAGTAGAGAACGGTCAA
>NW_023998449.1:233869-246228 GCF_014805625.2 Glossina fuscipes | reverse complement strand
TAGGAAAGTGATCGTGGGCATTGACTAACGGAGTAGAGAACGGTCAACTCACGGACAGGTTTAGTTATTCGTGACTTAAAAATTTCCTTTCTTTTTGGTATAATATATATTTATATGGGAAAAGAAGAAGAAGGAAAAGGGAGCGAGAAGGAAAAAAGAAGAGAGTATAGCTCAGCTACAGCAGCGAAACCCAAAAGTTCAGCCTCTATTTCCACATTACAATATGCATCGTTAAGGAAACGATTGAAGGATCAATTGAGGCACATACCTGACATAGAGATCCATTACATTTACAAGCGGACAGAAAGATGCAGTTAAAGAACAATTTTCTTAGCAATTATGAGGTTTATCAGATTTACCAATTAATTAAATGTGCTCATAAGTACTCATAAAGGTGCAGTGAAAACTGTCTATCGCTTAAAAAGGTTTTTCTATTAGTCGAAAATTGTTAAGTAAATTTCAGAGTGTATTTCCACCTGTGATATCTGTAAGCAGACGAAAGCACCGAACCAAATGCTTAAGTCACCTATGGGCCACTCACCAATCTTTGTTCGATCCTTTCAAAGATTATATCTATATTTATTTGGTCCTTATCCTAGATCGTTTTCTGGTCATATTGACATTATAGCTGTTCAAGATCTTTTCTCCAAGTTTCACTTCTTCGAACTTATCAAAAAGTTTAATGCCTAAAATATAGTTACTTTTCTATAAAAGCGTGTATTTCACATTTTTGATGTACGTGGGTCAAATACGACCGACAATTCAAGTCATCCATATTCAAGTCCTTGTGAATGAAAGAGTAAACAGATATGTTGTAACAGTCATCAGAGCGCACAATAAGGGCTCTGAATGAGGCTAGAATGAGAAGTAGTCATAACTTATGCCTTCAAGAGATCGTAGGCTTGTCTCCTTGCTATGGCCTATTTAGATAAAACGTGCTAAGTGGCGACAAATCATATGCATGTTAAGAAATCTCGACCTTTTACCAGCTTCTTTCTTTATCTAAAGTTGTTGTCTACATAAATTGTAGGACAACCTTGCAGTATCACTATAAGACAGATCAAGACATCAATCATGCCTCTTCTGAAACTGAATTTTTATGATTAATGCTTTCTTTTTATATTGTTTTCAATATCGCGTACAGTAATAAAAAAAGTTTCTTCACAAATTTTTTAAGTTTTAGATATGAGTTTATTTTAGTTTTATTTTTGTCTCAAACTATTGGTTACTTAACATTAAGTGCAATTTTCAGATTATCTTTAATCTTTAGTGTAGGCCAAATTTCAACTTCTTTTTTCTCTCAAAATATCGATCACTCAACATCAAAAAAAAAAAATATTTTTCATCGAGACAAGGCAATACAACGCAGTGGCGTTTTATTTTTAATCGATTATCCGTATTTTGTTCGTTTGCTTATGTCGCAAGTCGATTGCTACCTTCTCTTTTTCTTTGATAACCCATCCTTTTATTATTTACCCATGCAGCCATCGTTAATTAAAACTATCTTTATTTTGTATAATTTATGTGCAACACAACGTCAACGCCAAACAAAATGTTAATCGTTCTTAATTACTTTAATCATTCTCTAATCTTTAAATCATTTAAATCATTTTCTCGTGCGAGAATTTAATGCTTGGCTGAATACTTTTTAAAAAAAAAGGAATGAAACAATATTGCTAATCTAAAATCTCATGTCGTATTGGAAAGATTAATCTCAGAATATAGTCGTACATAACATTTTATTGTGTGGGGCCTAGCACTGTGTCATGGATCATGCCTCCAATAACCAATCGCTTTCTGCACCCTTTTTCTGTTTCATGTCGGAGTTCTTTTTTCCGGAGAGTAGTGTGCCAGAATATTGATCACACATTGAATTCACGACTCTCGCAAGTTTTGTTAAAGTGGCCTGCATTATAGCTCACTTGGGGGCACTATCGGAAACCAGGGCTTCTTTTTCTTTAATATGTCTTGCAATGGCGCCGAATTCTTCATCTGGCGTGAATCTAATGTCCTGCCTTACACCTGTTAGCGGCATTTATGCAGCCTTGCTTTTCTTTGAGAACAAAGTGCCGACTGTTTTCTTTACAATCTCTGGATACGTTGGTTGGCTCAAATGTTTAGTGTTCTTCATTACCAATTTGTATGCCAGGTCTCTTGAGTTCTCCACTGGCTCTTCGATCCGATTCCTGGAGCAGTTTTTCTTGCTGACCATTATCAGTTTTTTAAATTGTTTACGTCTTCTTTCGTATTCCATTTGATAGCTGAGATAATCCTTCTCGGCCGAGCTTTTAGTTAGGCAATATTGTCGATTCACCAGTAAACTGGATATTTCCGCTGGTAGAAAGATCATCTTGCTATTGATTCATAATTCGCTTCATAGTTTATATAGCCAAGGTATTTTTCAAGTTTCTGGCTTCTGCTTCTTTCAGCATGCGCCCAAGTAGCTCCTTGTATGGCAATTCTCCTTTAGACTTGGGGTCCGAGAGAGGCTGTTTCGCAATCTCCGCATGTTGGCTCTACTTTAGCGCTCATATTTCTAAAATGTCGCGTGGTTTATACCCTATGTCTTCCACAAAGGAATGCCCATTGCAGAAGCACGACCGTCTCCGTTAAATGTATTTTTAAAGCATGCATATATCCTTTTACTACTCAAATCAATCGCCCAGACCTGCGATAACTATAAAATGTTCTCCACGTACACCGCTGCATGGGACTTCTATTTGCAATTCAATTTCTTCTAATAAGGGAATGATTTTCAGAATTACTTTGTTCTTTTCGAATATCACAACAAAGCGCAGCTTCTTGCTTGGTGGCATTCTTCATTGCCTTTCGGACAGCATTACGCCACCAATTTGTATTCTTCATGGTTCAAGTTGTGCCTTTAAGCATATTATGTCAACTGACAGACTTGCTGTTTCCGCGACGGCTTTCCTATTGACACCACCGCTTCGTTCTTGATACTACGACTGCTGAAGAGCGTCTTGAAGGCTGCTATTAAATTTTCTTGCCGAAGTCATCTCGATTTACTCTTCGTCTGCTTAGCTGTCAGTTTGACGGTGGAATCGTGTTTCAATTATTCATAAACAGTAAATTCCAAGCGTTTTACTTACCTTGGTAACATTTTCGGCATCATATTTGATTTTTTTCAGGATATCGCGGTATATCAACTTGTCTTGTTTGCTTAGTTATAATGACGTCCGTTTCCTCGTTGAATGTGTCGGCATAGTTCTTAACCACACGCACAGTCTCTTGCAAGATCAATCTTGACGGGTGACTTCTCTCTTGGGTCTGCTTTACGGCTAATATTTCTAGCGTTCTTTTTAAACGGCAGCTTCTTTTCGAAGGATCATCTCCTGTTTAACTGTTTTGTTATTATTTCGACTGCTGTTTTGTTGTATTTATGGTTTTTTTTACATTTTTTTAGAGCGGGGCAAGTGAAGGAGTTTCACTGCGCTAAAACGCTATTACCTCCGACGGAAATTCTAAACGTCGTAAACGCTATTATGTAAGTATTGTCGAAGGCAACCACGGCCACACAAAATTAGCCTTTCCTTTCCACCCATTTGCTTATATTGTGGATCACCTTGTAGCTTGTGTCATCTATCTTAGCTGGAACTGTCCCATGCTGTTTACCATGCCACCAAGCTTGCTTAGTATATTCGTTACTTTTTCTCTCACGCTATTTGCCTTTCATTTTTCTTTACTCTGAAGAAACACGCAGCTTTGTTCGAGATAGTGTGGAAGCCACTACATAGACGCATTGTTCATAATCGGTATATGGTCTTGACTTTTTTACGGGCGTGCGCAATAATTTTTTCTGTCGGGGAAAACCAATATTTGCACATCATCCTGCCTAAAATAGTAAACAGTCTTGCTTTCTCGGCACTATACCGAAGTGTATAGCAAACTGCGTATGGACATCGACCATTACGACAAGGTCTTTGATTGCTTAGGACGATATGATGCCGTGACCACCTGCATTCACGCTTATTCCTGCCTGTAGTGAACTGTCTCTTCCTTCTTCGCAGCCGATTGTAATTTATTTGTTTGGAGCCAATCCATTTACCAGTGTAATGTCTTCAGCTCCGGTTTGTTGAATTTCGCTTAACTTCTTACGTATGTCCAACAATTTTTGCACCTCTGCAAACTAGGCAGCTACCCATTGCGTCGTGCAGAATTATCCATTATAAGTCCCGAGCACAGATCGTTAACGAACATCCGCCGTAACTATATATTTTTCGGTACCCTCTGTTGTATCATATAATTGAACCCCCTCGAATAGATAACTGCTTACCATTCGCAATAAGTAAATTCGTAATCTGCTCAGTGCAGCTAATATTTGATTCCAGTTGGTAGAATTAAGGGCATCTTTTATGTCAATCGTTATCAATATTGTAACGGCCGCGAACAAACCTTGGGTAGGGTGTCTGTCGGTCTGTGTCAACCGCAAGCGGCGCAATAACGGCATGCCGTTAGACAAAATCATGCGATTTTGTGGTACCGCAAGTAAATCGCATGATCTTGCGGTATATGTGTTTATTTTTTTTTTTCCTTTTTGATCTCCTTACTTACAAGTACAGGCAAAATCGTATGATTTTGCGGTACCTTTGCTTGCTTTGACAAGTACAGGCAAAATCGTATGATTTTGCGGTACCTTTGCTTGCTTTTGCAAGTACAGGCAAAATCGTATGATTTTGCGGTACTCCTTTTTTTCCTTTTGCTCTTGCAAGCATAGGCAAAATCGTATGATTTTGCGGGATCTATGCTTGCTCTTGTGAGAGTAACGGCAAGCCGTTATAGAGAGAGAGCAACAGGAAGAAGAAGAGGGAAATGAAGTAAAAAGGAGAAGTCTGTCTGCGTTTCAAAAATTGAAGTCAGAGGGAATAGTTCTGAGTTGAAGTCAGTCGGAGTCAGGCTCTCGCTGAGTGCGGTTCTTGTTATTTACAGCAGTTCTGATAACATTTCACATAGTACTTGCCTTTTATTGTTGCTTTTGTTAATTTAAAGGAAAAAAAAAAAAGGAACAAAAGTGGTAACAGCAAGAATGGTGTAGAAAGAAATATGCTTTTGTTAATTTAAAGGAAAAAAAGAGGAACAAAAGTGGTAACAGCAAAAATGGTGTAGAAAGAAATATGCTTTTGTTAATTTAAAGGAAAAAAAAAAGGAGCAAAAGTGGTAACAGCAAAAATGGTGTAGAAAGAAATATGCTTTTGTTAATTTAAAGAAAAAAAAAAGGAAAACAAAGGGTGAAAAGGAGGAATGTAAAGGAAAATTCTAGAACAGCTTTTTGTCCCTAAAACGAGGAAGGAGAATAATCAAGAGGACAGTTCTGTTAACATTTCATATAATACTTACTTTTTATTGCTGTGTGTATAAGTGGTAACAGCAAAAATGAAAAGGGCGATGTCAAAGAGTACGTGTTGTTGGTTTTCTTTACTTTGCCTTCATTAAGCAAATAATGTAATTGTAATTAAATAGACAAAAAAAAAAAAGAAAAAGAACAAGTTGATGTGACGGAGATCCGCGTTGTGTTTTTTGATTCCAATATAAAGAAGAGGAAACTTTCCATTGTGTGCTATTGCACCTACGTACATATGAAGATTTATTCAAGGAAAGAACTTTACCAACCAAAGTCAAATCCTAGACATAAGTTTGTGTTACATACCTCAAACCCATGCATGTGAATAATTATCAAAAGAAAAACTTTTTTCAAACATTGTATTTTCTTTACGCAAGCCTAGGAGTAATCAAAGGCAACAAATTGTAAACAACTGAAAGTAATTAAAAGAATAAAAAAAAAAAAAAGGAAGCAAAAATTAACAAGATGTTTTCTCTATTCGGCACTGTGGTAACAATTTAGTGAGTGTTTTTTTTCTCTGGCCTGCTTCACCATACGTCCCACAACTAAGGAGTGACGGAAATAGTGCAAAGGAAATAAATAAAATCAAAAGAAGGTGAACAGCGACAGCAACAGCGACGTGTTAATTATCAACAGCATTTACGGCCACAGCCGGCAATCACCGATAGGGTGTCGCATCCACCATTCTCAGCCTTTGGTTATCCTGTGAAGCATCCGCCTGCAGTTGTTAGAGATTCACCCGTAGAACGGCAGAAGCGACAGCAACGGCAACAATTTATTGGGGGCATTGTGATAGCTGCAGCCGACAGTGAAAGTGGTAATATTCATCAAGCGAACGATCACCATCACCACCACCACCATACTTGTACTGTAAGTTATGTTACTTTTTCTTTTAAGATACCTAACTCTGTTGTTCCCCATGAGGGGTTAAGCGTGCGCTGCCACCGCTGTGGCTGAGGTGTAGGGGCGTGCATCTGGTGGCCATGTAGGGCCGACGCTAGACGGTGACCGACTGACTCACTGGTGACAGACGCACAGCAGGAGACCGACCGAACCTTTTCGTTTCTTTTAGTTTGATTTTTTTTTCTATTGTTTTTTTTTCTCTTCCTTTGTCTAAAGAAAAAAATTTAAATCCTCCGCGGCGAGGAAAGAAAAAGAGTTTCATGACAATATGTAGTAGTCTATTTTACAAACCCGCCTTCAATGGTCTTATGAGTAACACTACGTATCTCTTTTAACGCATCTATGATAGAACAATTTTGTCCATCATATATAGGGGCAGTAAAAACAGACGCTTTGGTAGCACGACAAACTCTGCGTCCTACGATCTGTGTTAGGAAGTATAGCCGCATCCAAACGTAGACTTGGAGAAGAGCGTCTGTCTGTGTTCCGCTGCAATCTTTATGATTTGGTGTGGGATTCCGTCTGCCCCCAACGTCTAGTTGTTGCTCAGCTCGTTTGCCACCAGCTTAATGTCATCCGAATTAATATTAAATAGCGATTCTTCAACATTGCGGTTTCCTGCGCGCCATCACCCTTTAAAGAATGTTTTGATCAAACAAAGAGCTTGATGATCCCTACATTACGAAAAGACTTTAAATGTGTTTGGTTAAACCTATACTTGTTGTGTGGTCTCCTATAGGTGCTACGTAGATTCAATTGAATCTGTTCAAAAGCAATTTTGCTATTTGCCCTTAGAAATTTGGGTTGGGATCCGTTTGCCTCTCTTCCTCCCTATGAAAATAGGTTGCTTCTGCTGTCCTTACCGTCTCTTGAGAAACGTAGGTTTGTTCTTGGCGTTTCCTTTGTAATCAAAGTAATAAATGGTGCTATTGACTCGCCTTCATTACTGGGTGAAATAAGCTTTAATGTCCCTAACCGCTTCTCTAGGCACTTTATCTTGGTTAAGCTTAGTCAACGTAAATATAATTATGAGCTGTTCAATCCGCTCAGAGTCGTTTGCAAGAACCTAAATGAAGTCTACCACTTATTCTCGTTAACGGACTCTTTAATGTCCATTAAAGCAACATTGCTTAATACGCGTAATTTACCTATGTCGTACTTAAACTAGCTTTTATCCTTAAAAAGTCGTTACGATTCGAAAATGAATTATTGTTAATTATTATCGGTTGCCAGGCTTATGCATGTTTGCGATGGCTTAGGAGTTCATTTGCAATTTCGTCCTGTACCGGTTGTAAGTGCAGCTCTATGCTGATAGTGTACATGCTTTTTTTCTTTTTTTTTTCTTCTTATTTGTTTTATTATACTTATATAAAAATTTATTATATTTCTATAAAATAAATAAAAATAAAATGAGCACACTTCCTTTATGAAAAAGGGGTCACTTGAAAACTCCGCCCTACCGCCCTTTAGCGTTGCCATAATCAGATGGTGCCCTCATAGATTTTATTCCGCATCGTCAATTAATTGTTTGAAATCTGCAATTTTATTTCATTTTAGGGGAACTTTTATTGCTGTGAAATGCCTTCTCTTAGCCAAGTATTGGCACCGGATTATCGTATAATGCTCACTTTCAGTGTACATATCACCAACTTATCATTCACTGGTTAGTTAACCTCAAAAATAAAATTTTTAAATAAACAAAAAAAAGAGGGGAGGAAGAATACAAATATAAAAGCTATTCCCCAACGCTTTTCCAATTTCAATACTATTGTAAATAATACAAAAAGCTTCTGTCATGATAATATAGTTGGATTAAGGCGTTATGGTTAAGATAAGTTGTGTACTTCTGTTTGCAAAAAAAAGAAATAAATAAGAAGAACAAAAAAAGGATATCATTGTTTTATAAATTCTTGCGGCAAAAGCAGTTTTAATTGTGAAAGAAACTTCTTGAGAAAAAAAGGGGAAAATCGAAGGAATCTAAGATTTTTGATGCTGTAAATGGCTGAAGCGAGAAACGCAAGCTTAGTAGGATGGACATGTGCTACTGTACAAGGAATTTATAAAATCAATGTATCAAAGTTACTTACGCCACTGCTATGTATACCAATGCAGGGAATAGACTCCATAAACTACGGTGCATAAATTTATTCGGTACCATACGCTATACGAAAGAGGAAGAGGAGAAAGCTTGGTCATGCAGCGTCTACATCCTCTGCAGGCAGCCAGTGAAGCAGTCATTATCATCTTGCTACATCACCAGCAAGAAATCAGGTTGTAGTTCTTTTATCTTAACTTTTTTTTTATTTTACTCGCATGTAAAATGAAATAGATTAAGGAAAAAAGAACAATGCTTGGCTATCGGTATACCCTACTGCTGAAGCGAAGTATGGGTCAGTGTGCGTTTGAGTGAGGGCAAGGAGACAGGGAATATAGACTAACGGACTCCGAATGAACCAACGAACAGCGGATAGCGCAGACAACTCTTTTTTCTTACTTTACTGCTTTTTGATTTATTTTTTTATTTTGTTTTTGTCTAAAGGCATGTCAATTCGTAAAATTTCTTAAGCTAGGCCGTTGGCAAGGTACCAAGAAACTACCGGCAAACGTAGTGTGTATTATCGACCCTGTTCCATTTTTCTCATGCGTATTTTTTTGCCTTCATTTAATAGGATCGCATCCTGATTTCATTTAAGCCCTGCTTAAAGTTATGTTACGGTTGGGGTGCCTTTTATCCCCTTCTATCGCCCATGCATTAAAATCTCCAACAATTATTATTCGTTTATAACCATTATCCTCTGTAATCATTGCCTCCCCTGCTTTCCAAACACCAATAAATTTGAACTTGGTGTGAACTAACAAGTGAACATGAAAATCTCATTTATTTTAACCATCACATTGTATTAGCCGTATAATATGCCGCAAAACCAAACTGCAGGCCTCTGGCTTGCCTTTGTCCTCGCATAACACCTTCTTTACCTCGGACGTCAGTCGTCCTTTAATTCTACACATTGATGATCTCGGCTCGGTAATTACATATACCCATATCTTAATGGACGCTGAACCTGTTTTCTCCTTTGTCTTTGTAATTGCAGTCGTATCAGCTTCAATTGACTTGCATTTGATTACATATTGCTCATTAAATGTTATGAATTTAAAGCAAGAAGATTTCTTTCTTAAGAAGGAAGACATTCAATATTGAGTATTTCATTGATTCTTACAAGTTGGAAAACGTAGATTCGTAAATCGGTTTAGAGATTCTATTCGGCCAATATATGTTGAGCATTCTGTAACGAAGGCGTGTGTTTGCGGTAGAGCAATTTGGCGAGACTCTTTCCTCCCTCTCCTCCTCTCACCCGCCACACCTTGTTCCAATAATAAAAACAAACATAAAAAGCACAAAAGGTCGATTCCATGTAGGAAGAATCGCATCACCCCATTACCCTGTCCCTTGTCCAGTCTATCGTCTGTAGGTCAGTACCGAGTCCGTTGGTGACCGTCTGGAGTCCTCCCTACAGTGCCATCATGCGCGCGCCCCCTTCACCTCAGCCACAGCGGTGGCAGTTCGCACTCAGCCGCACATCGGGGACAACAAAAAAAGGAACTAAACGAACTAGATGACTTACAATACCTGGTGCAATTGGTGTCGGTGTAGTGTCTGCTGCGGTAGCTGCTACATCGGCGGTTCCTCCTCCTTACAGTCTCTCGCTCTTATTCGCCCCTTTTCCTCCTCCTCTTTACTTTTTTATGTTGCTCCTTAGTGTAATCCAAAACGTTTGTTTCGATGAATTTCTATCACGAATTTTACTGACGATCAGTGATAAATGTCACATTACTGCTGCTGTTGTTGTTATCGTTGTGCTTGCTAATTGAGCTCATTTCGTTCTACTCGTTTAATTTTTACTCCAAGCGAAACAAAAATAATCACTCCATTCACTTTAGATTTCTGCCTTTTTTTTTGTAACAAGAAGTTTATTTAATACAAAATTTCCATTATTTTAGCTTATTTACATTCTCCTTAATGTTTACTAGTTCCGCGAAAGCTATTAAACTAAAAAGTTTGTTTTATACCGAATTTCCATAATTTTGCCTGATTCACATGGATTTTTCTTCAGTATTTTTTTGTCATTTTACATTTTATTATTTTTTTTCTCTTTATGCGGCTTCTAGTTTATAAGAATTTTGGATTTTTCTGAAATATTTCCTTTGCCATTTTGCTTATTTTTTTTTTCTACACAGTTTCTTTACATGATTTGCACACACTCATTCGTGCATGCGTTTTTACATTGTATATATGGAAATTTATCAAAAAAAAAAGATAGCAGCATTGTTGATTTCATTATGGATTTTCATTGACATTTTACTTATTTTTTTTCTAGCAAAAGCACAATTTCTTTGCATAATTTGTGTACACTCATTCGTACATGCATTTTTTTTGTATTATATATTTGGAAATTTACCAAACAAAATAACAGCTTTGCTGATTTCATTACTTTTTGTTCTTTCACTCGATGCAAGCAAAACCTTTTTCAACATTTAACAATTATTTTAGTCCCACCGACTTGTATTTCTTTTATATAGTTCTAGTTAACAATTTCTTTTACGTTATTACTATTTTGCAAAACTGTCAGCTTCAAGCGCGATTTTACCATCTTCACACGCGAACTTCCAAAAGATATCTCCTCTATCTTAGAAACAAAACAAACAGACAGACCTCTCATTCCTGCTCAATTTCTCTCTTCTTCTTTCTGTTGCTCTCTATAGCGGCTTGAAAAAAGGGAATATCGCAAAATCACATGATTTTGCCTGCTCTTGTAAGAGCAAAAGAAAGGAATACCGCAAAATCATACGATTTTGCCTGTTTTAATGAAAAAAGGAAAAAAGAAAAGAATAAACCAATCATATCCCGCAAGATCATGTGATTTATAAACAAAATCACACGATTTTGTCTAACGGCATGCCGTTATTGCGTTACTTGCGGTTGACACAGACCGACAGACACCCTACCCAAGGTTTGTTCGCGGCCGTTACAACTCTTTAAGTAAAGCTTGGTCGACGCTAGGTTTCATGAAGAGGTGGTCCAAAGAGCTGAAAAATCTTTGCATAGACCAATACTTGAGTATGCGCCTGTTGTTGTGTAGATCCAACTCAATCAGTTCCGAAACAATGCTTGGTTGTTGCCATTAAGAATTTGGTTTCGGACTTGATTCTGTTATCCTTACCATCACTTGGGAAACGTGGATTTATTGCTGCAGTCTCCTTCTTAATTAAGTTAACTAGTGGCACTCGATTCACCCACATTACTTGGTGAGATAAGCTCCAATGTCCGTAATCGCTTCTCTGCGCACTTTAAGCTTAGTCAATGTAAATTTAATTATGAGTTGTTCAATACGTTCAAAGTTGTTTGCAGAAATCTAAATTATGGCTATCGCTTAATTTCACAAACGGTCTCTTTAAAGTCCATCAAAGCAACTTTGCTTAATATACGCGATTTGCCTTTGTCGTATTTGAACTAACTTGCAATCTTAACATCTTATTACGATTTGAAAATTAACTAGTGTTGTTTACCGTTATCGTTGGCCAAGCTTTTGCATGTTGGCTTAAGGATTCACTTCCAACCGGGACTTTTACCGATTATGAGCGTCCCTTTGTGCTAGTTGAATACATGTTTTTTGTTGTTTTTTACTTATTTACACATGAACTATTATTTTTTGTTTCTTTATTTTACTTTTTTGTCTTTACTTTGTACTAGTTTTTAATAGTAACAGGATTTAATCTTAAGAGTCAATTGAAATTCACAGTTAATTTATTTTAGTTGACTTTGACGTGTGAGCAAATAATAATTAAAAACTTTGTGAACAATATATTTGGGTGGAATGTAATTGACATAAAAAAAAAGAAAAATCATCAAGTATTTGATAAAACTTTTGCAGATTTTAATCAAAGGAGAATGAAGAAAAATTGTTTTTATTATATGTTTTCTGTAAAATGAGAATATATATATATCTAAATAAAGATAGTTGTCAAAAAACAGTAAAATCAGATAAAGACATATATATTAGTTTGGGGAAAAAGAAATCCATTATTTTTTCGGTAGATG
>NW_023998449.1:221170-230869 GCF_014805625.2 Glossina fuscipes | reverse complement strand
TTGCCAATTCCATGGGCTACAGATGGATTTCTTTCCCGGTATGTGCGTCGCGCTTCGCCCATGCTGTTTTGTTTTTTAGTATTTCACGCATCTGTACAAAACGTGGGCATTGTTTATCTAACGCTGAGTGTTGATAATTGCAATTTATGCACAAACTACGGGTACAGCTTTCAGCGTGTGGAGGATGACCACAGTTAGCACAAGATGCAGCATTAGTGCATCTTTTTGCCGTATGACCCAGGCGTTGGCAATTTTTAAACCTCATAGGATTTGGAATGTATAGTTCTACTTTACATTTATACCACGCCACATCAACTGTTCTCGGTAATCGACAGCGATCATAAGTTAAAATAATCCTTCCTGTAGGAGAGCGTGTTTTTCCGTCATCATTCAGTTTGGTTAATTTATATACTTCAGTCACTCCTTAAATGCCCATTTCGCGAACAATTTCATCTTCCGGCACATGCTTTAAGCAAGGGGCATAAATTACGCCTCGAACGGAGTTAAGTTTCTCATGTATTTTAGCTGAAATAGCACATAAATTAGCTAAAGATTTGGCCTTTATGAGCTTTTCGGTTGCGCGCGGGTTCCCAGCGAGGACCAGTAAATTCCCATCGTGTAGAATCGAGATGGAGTCGATGTATGTTGTAATGCTATCTAGAGCTTTTTTAATAGCAAACGGGCTAATTTGGGAAATTTTTATTCTAGCATCGGTTGAAGAAATAACAAAATATATTTTATCAATAGGACTTATGTCACTGATTGGCAACACCGGAAAATCGGAATTTTTACTTTTTTTTCTTTGGGGGGATGTGTCACCTAAAATCTATTCGGGTTTTTATCTGCCGGCCCCGGGGCCATTATGCCTTATTGTTGTCTATTGTTTAATATTTGTGAAATAACCACTCACTTGAAAAGGTTTGGTTTTTTTTTTTTGGATAGTATAATACAGAACCTAGAAACAGCCTCCAAATCCTTACCCACCTTTACTGGCAATTATCAAGATATCAACTGCTTCATAAAAGTTGTTGGAATAATACACAGAACCCTAAAAGAAGAAGCCAAACCACAATTAATAGAATGTACCTTTTACTGCAAACTGTCCCCAAACGTCCAAACTATGCTTCTAAATGATATCCCAACAACACTACAAGAATTAAAATTCAAACTTGAAAATAAATTTAAATCAAATCAAACAATACCACAACTACATTCAATATTAAACCAGACAACACAAAAAGGTACTATCACAGGTTTCAAAGACAAAATATTAAACATAATAGCAGATTTAAATTACCTTCAAATCAAAGAACTAAGCCCCAACCTCACTAACGAACAAAAATCCGTCATTACAAATATCAACGATACGTTCGCCTTAACCATATTCAAAAACTTTCTCGATGACTACATTAAACTCACTATCTTTGCGGCCCAATCAAAAACCTTTTCGGAAGCAATTAATATTGCGCTACAATATGAAAGTGCGACCCAAACAAATTCCCGGGTAATGAGACAAAATTACCAAAAGAAAAACTCACGCAATCGCTACAACAACAACCAAAACAAAAGAAATCAATATCACACCAGTAATCCCAATAGAAACAATCAATGATACAGTAATCAAAGGAGGAATTATCACAATAACAATAATAACATTTTTAATAGAAACAATAAAAATAGGAATTTCAACTATCGAAAGCAAGATAATAATAATAATAACCGAAATCAAAGGCACAACAAAAACAACCGCGTACACGCAATAGAAAACGGGAAACGGATTTCACCCGGATTCCTTAGCGATGCCTCTGAATTCGGGACAAAACACCTAAACCAGGCATCCACTGAATACACAAAACAAGCAAACTCCCATATCTTCTCTCTCTCAAAACTATACAACTATATATTACTAAATGTTAAAAATGCTACAAAACCAGATATATCATTTCTATTAGACGCAGGAGCAGACTCTGCGAAGCACGCCTTTTGGAGCATTACCCACTAAACAACTCTGAATCCATTAATCGGACAGGAATAACCAACGAACGTATAGAAACATTGCCAACCGCACATTTAAATATAAATGTAGGAAACGGAATCACTCATAAAATACAATTAGTAGAACAGATCTTCCCAGTAAAAACCGATGGAATCATAGGAAGAGATTTCCTGCACAAGCATGCATGCAACATAAAATATGAAAATTTCTCTCTCACAGTCAATACTCATGATAATCAAACTCAGCTCCCCATATAGGATGAAATATTTAATAAAAGCAACATATTTCTTCCCCCAAGATGCGAAATCATAGTTCCCATAGATATCAAAATAGACAGCGATGCTTTAGTACTAAATAGAGAAATAGAAAAAGGATTATTTTTAGCCAATTCAATAATACCAAAAAACGGACAAAAACACATCAAAATATTAAATACACTGGATAAAGAAATCGCAATACAACACCTACATATCAGCGCCGAACCACTCAACACCTATGAAGTTATACAAAACACCAATGTACTCACTCAACATAATGAACAACGATTCCAAGAAAGTAATGTCCTTAATATGATAAAAAAAACTACATAAAACAATACCACATTTGCCAAACTTGCAAACAAACCAAACATACAAAAGAACCTCTCTCAATAACGGATACATCGTACAAAAATAATCGCGTTGAATACAAAAAAACCTCTCACAATAACGGATACATCGTACAAAAATAATCGCGTTGAATACCAAAATATTGATAAGCAAAATTTAACTAAAAAGTAAAAACAACAAACATCAAAAGGCTAGTAAACAGAAAATAGTAAGAAAATACGAAATTTGTATATATCCCATAATTACAAAAATGTTGTAAAAAGTACTCCTTTTCCAGCAGTTACAAAATGAAACATACAGATATGCAGAGTACAGTTTATTTGGCTGAGAAATACATTTTAGAATATGCAAACTCCTGTTATTAAAATTCGTCGACAGTAAAAAGAAAAAGAAAGGAGCTTTAAACTCCGAGTGGCATTCGCTGACCTCTGCTTGTTCATGCCAGATGCTTCAATAAAAAAGGGCGGAAAAGGAGGAAGAAAAGAAAAGAGAATTCGGTAAACTCTCAGTTGCATGAGCGCGGAAAGTTTAAGAGATGAAAGTGTTCGAAAAGGCTTAATCGCAAGAGGCTCTTTTCTCTTCGAATGGTAAGGACATTACTAGTTTTTTTGTCACTCAGAAACAAACGTGTTAAGTGTGACGTTAAAAAGTAGCAGCGTGTACTAAAGAAATTTTTAAAAAGAGGGAAAAATATAAAGATTTCTTACTGCTTTTTTTGTTTAAATGAAGAAATAAACAAATGAAAAACTAATAAATGTTAGAATTGTGAGTTTAACAAAGTGCGTTTGATTTCGCAATTTATAAGCGGTTTCGTTTGGAATACTTTATAAGAAGATGAAAAAAAACGATAAGTCTAGATGTGTGGACGTAATTGCGAATATTAGACGACCTTTGTACCTTTATTCAGTCATCAAATAAATTACCTATGAACATGATGAAAGAAATAAGTAATATATATATATATATATATATATATATATATATATATAGACATAAATAAGTTAAATACACATCCACTTATTTACAACTAACAGCAATAAGTGAACCTTTTTTTTACGAGAAACGAAACAGAACCGAAACAAAACAACAAAAAAAAAACAAAGTACATTTTTTTTTTTACTAAATAAATGAAAGAGGTTTCCTAAGTATCCAATGTCAAGAAATGTGAGATATTAGCCTTGTAAAATTGTCGAAAATTCATAATAAATTAATAAACAGTGAAAATAACATATTTGTAGTTTTTTATTACTACGATTTGTTAGAAGTGCTTATGTAAAAGTAAAATTTCCTATGAAGTGGACCGAGAAATGAAGACGTGAAAGATTCCAAAGAAATTAATTCAATTACCAATGTGGGAAAATATGAAAATTCATAACGTTTGAGAAAAATTGTTAATGAATTAATTCTTGAGCAAACGTGGAAAGAAACTCGGTTTAACCAAAGGATAGTTTTAAAGGAAAAGTTGGAGGATGTTTAACATTTAATAAAACAACTGCTTATGCCCACACCATTTGCCGTTGCTACTGAAGAAGGTGCCTATTAGAGAAAGGATAAGAAAGCTCAGCTGTTCTTTTCGTTTGGACAAAATACGGTAAGGGGCTGGCGCTGCCACGAAATGAGAAAACCACAGCTCACCTCAGGTATTCTTAGGTAAGAATTAAGTTAAGACCAAATGTGCGGCTAGACGACACACGCTAGCGCTCTAGGGGAAGTGCGAGGGGCGTGCACGCGTGAGGGGAAGCAGGGTGTCCTTGGGACAGATACCGACGGACGAAGGAGAGACCAACGGACGACGTACAGGACAGACAACATAATTAGATAGTATAAGTGAAAGACCTTTTTTTTCTAGTCATTTGTTTTATTATTACCTAATGTGTAAACCCTTTGAAGGCCCCTACAAAGTAATAGATGTAAAAGACCCCAATGTAACAATACAACTTAAAGATAAGCCAAAAACTATACATAAAAATTTAATTAAGAAATACAATACGATAGATGTAAACGAAATTTATTTAAGAAAACAAAAAAAAAATATAAACCAAATCTAATTAAGACTAGAAAAATGCAAAAACTATCTACACAAACCTATAAATATAAACTAAATACTTCAAAATTAACTTAAATTAATTAATTAAGAACTACGGTTACTTTGTTAAAATTGTCTTTCATAACAGAAAATTGTTAACGTCTTTCAACACATTAACAATTTTCTCTCCAAAACGGTAAGGGCGTAGTGCGATCGCATGTCGTTATATGCATCCACTTTGAAGTGCGACAGAATTATGCAAATTCAGTATAATTTTTTTGCAAAAAGAAAAACAAAAATTATGTCGCACTTTAACTGGCTGAATATTGGATTACGAAATGCAGTACGATGCTAGGCGCCACAATCAAAATAATTATTGATTACGTTAGCATAATAACTCCTGGTGGAATTAAGTATAAATAGGTCAACCTGAAATAAAGAAAGCCAATTGTTATCACAGCAATTCACACTGCGTTTTACTCGCAAACAATAACAAGGCGTTCAATCCGCCTTAATCTAAGGTCCACAGGGACTGTCTCATGCCGAGTCTAGTCGGCATTCATAAAGAGACAGCTTCACTTGGCGCATTGAAGCCGAGCAGGTTAGGTAAAACAGTCAACACACCTCGTCTCGCCTGGGAAGGATTTACAGCGAATCCTCCCAAACAAAAATTCCATCAGTATTTTTATTGCAATGCGTGGTTTTGGCTTGACAATTTTCGTTTGTTAAGAATGCATTACTTAGATTGTCAAGCTCGCGCAGGAGGAGAATTGACAGAGAGAGATAATGCTTTGATTCTTCTTTGCTGCTTCTATTTTGCTGCTTTACATGCTTTTTCGGCAAGGGACGGGAGCAATCGATAACGAAGACGAAGCAAGAAGATGAGCGGCAGTAAATTTTTAAGCGATCAAAATTTGCACATGAAATCTTCTAAATATAAAGGAGAAAATTTTGATGAAAGGCTACATACTATTGATAGTCTCTGGGCAAAAGGCCATGGACTATGACGATTTTGTGCTCAATGCATCCAACAACAACAAAAAGATGAAGAGAGACTATGATGACGAAGAGGAAAATGAAGATTTTGCCGGTGACGCTACGACATAAGTTTTTCATAGACCCATTCCGTTACAAATTCAATGCTTAAACGTGAAACCATCTTTCATCGGGTAAGTTCGCGTTGCTGAAAGCTACACTGAAACCAGCTTAGCGGCTGACCTATAAGAAAGCGATTCGAAGCTAAAGCAGTGAGACCGTTGGGTTATTGGGACGTCAAAGTGACGATCGAGAAACGAATTGATATTGATAATATTTCACTATGGATTACCTCTGACATAAGCCAAATGAAGCCGTTGTTGAGCCGCCAGACGCAATTTAATAGAATCGCCATAAAATGACTTGAAACTGATCTAGCGGACTTGCATGTGGACTGTAAATTTGTACTCACGGTTTCTGGAAGCTTCAATATAAGTCGCGTGCTGTATATGCAGTAAAACGTTATAGTAAATTGTAATTTTTTTCATAGCGAACAGATTCGGCCTAATTCTGACACATGTTCGATTTGCCAAACGTGTTCCACTCTGCATTCGATACAAATTTCGATAGATACTGCGCACGAAGACTGCTCCACAGTTCAAGGTGGAGCTCCTGCAACTCCTGCGACTATTCAACCGAAGACTGTGTCTTGAAGACTGAAAAGATTATTTATTGGCTTTTTGCCTGCCTTTTAATATGTCTAGATAAAATTCGGCGGTTGGTAAAGATCGAAGTAGGTTAATATAATCATGGATGCTCCAGTTTGCTGCGTCCAAGGACTAGCTGGGTTGGTTGAGTACGATGTAGAAAGGCTTACAAGCTCCAAGCCGAGCGGAATGATTTCCTAATTTTAAAACTACCGTCGCGTTGATTCTTCCTAGAGCATTGCTCTTCAATTAATTTATCTGCCATTGTCGGCTACTATTGGCAGAGATACCGTACTAAGGAGAACAGAAGGGCAGGCTAAAAGCTAAAGATAGAGGTGCTGGCGTTTTGAGTGGATGATTAGCAATGTGCCTAATATAATGCCGTTGGCTGAGCATTGTTCTAATGTCGTGGTCCACTTGCCTCAAAAGAATCGAAGTTTTTACTTGATTTTTCCCGATGTAGTGATGATGATGGCCATTCCCTTTTTTCATATTCCGGTATTGCAAGTGGCCTAAACGCAAAGTATGGAAACTGTGATTTCACTTTTTTTCACTTTCTTATACCCATCGCTGGCGTACTCATTTTGTTTTTTTTTTTTGTAATGTATGTAATACCCAAAAGCAAGCTTCAGAGACTTTATAAAGTACATATATTCTTGATCAACGCGAAATTCTGAATTGATTTAAGACAGAATGTTTGGAAGTATTTTGTACATTCCTCAAATGAATTATCTTCATAAAAATGCATTGTGTGTGCCACTTGTCGGAATTACTGGTATCGTTATTCTTTTTTTTACTCTATGTATTCCTTTTAATTTTATGTAAAAATGACAAAGAAGAGAGTAACAAGCAAGAAAATTAAATTCGGTCAGAAGCGAAACTTTTATACCCATCACCGTTATCCTAAAAAAGACAAAAAAAGTAAAAGCACAAAATTCGCATGCTCTTTATTATGGAGCGGGCTCACTTTTTCTATTTTCCCAATAAATGCTTTTGTCGTAGATTCATGTGGGCGTTGTAGGCGTGTCCTTTGAAAAGATCAATTTCAAAATCTTTTGCAAATTTTTAGGCAATATCTTCATTTTCGCGCAAGGGTTGGCCATTGTGGCCATAGAAAATTCGTTCAAATTTTTTTAAATTTATTTGTTATGGTTTACGACTAATGAGCAAAAATCCAATTTTTCATTCCCTGACGTGTTCAGTTTACGTTGCTCTTTGCGTCTCTGCTCCGATTTGATCCATTCTCAATGCCAACCGGCCTCCAAGAACTTCCAATGTTTCTGCCAAATTTGAAGTCCATAGCTTCATTTTTGCGGCCTGGAGAAGGTTTCCAACAGATATTACACAGGCGAACAGACAGTAGGACACACATTCTTAAATCGACTTAGAATTTAACGCTGATCAGGAATATATATACTTTGTGCGGCATCTGATGTTCCCTTTTGGACGTTGCAAACATTTTGAGAAAATGATCATCCCTCGGTGATGTATATAAAAAGGAAGTCTGTGAGTCGATATACGCATAACATGAAAGGAAAATTATCCTTTATATATTTTTAAAATCGAAAAATTTTGTTTTAAAATTTTCTCTCGAAGACCACGAACACAACAAAAGGTGTGTTTCACTACATGGCGACCGTGACAGGACCCAGTAAAATTTTTATTATTAACGCCGAAAATGTTTTCTTTTCGAAGAAAATCAAAAGTAAAATAGAAACAAATAAAAACCGCCCACAAATACGGCTAAACTTTTTAAATTAAACTAACCAAAGAGAATCAGCGATCTTTTAGGAAGAGCCAACGTAACGTCCGCGAATAAACTTAGGGTAGGGTGTGGGTCGGTCCGTGTCAGCCAAAGACATTACAGTAACGGCATCCCGTTATGCAAAATCGCGTGATTTTGGGGTTCTTTCCTTTTTTTGCAAGAGTAGCGGCTAGCCGCTATGTAGCAATGCAAAAAAAAAAAGAAGAAGAAAGAAAAAAGGAAAAAATCATGCGAGGGGATAGTTTTAAGTTGACTTGGGTTCTGGGAGTTGAAATGTGAGCGTCAACAAGTGCGCTTGCTATTGTTTTTTGATTATATATTAGTTAAAAAAAATTTAATCTGGCAGACATTAAATAGAATTGTGAGAATGAGTGAATGAAATAAATGTCATAAATAATCTGCGGCGGCTGGAAATATGAAATCAATCTATCTAAAGAACAAAAGCAAAATAGAATCGTTGGTGAATCGAAAAGTTGGTGATTATATAAAGAATGATGCCCAGGACGGCTTTCATCAAATTTTGATTCTATAACTGATAGTTAAGCACGCATGTATTCCTTTCATCTTTTTAGTGCAATAGAGAATTGATAATTAAATATCAAAAGACAAAAAAACCACATAAGGCAGTTTGAACTGTTCGTTAGCCTTTGTCTTAAAATCGCTTTCGAGCGAAATGCAAGTGTACGGGTTTATACAGTATGAACCAAAAGAAAAATTCTCCACTTTAAAGAAGGAAAATTTTATATTGAGTGAGATTTAACAGAAAAATTCATCCAAATTCTGAATCTGACAATAATAGTAAAAGCCGTGTACTTGTCACATTTTGATAATCAATTCAATAATTTTTTAATCTGAATATCAAAAAAGAAAAAAGAATATAAAAGAAAAATTCTATAATAGCCATGTTGTTCATAAAATAAGGAAGAAGAAAAATAAAGAGGAATGAAGAAAGAAGAACTGATAATTAAATCTCAAAAGACAAAAAAACACATAAGGCAAACAAATAAGAAAAAACCATTACAAATTCAGAATATTGTGTGTTTTTAATTCTTAAGCGATAAAATTGCCTTCAACAAAAACAAAGTGAAGAGTTGAGTGTGTTGGTAGAATGTACCAAACAAAGCGCATCGCATTTGTGTCGGAATAGTTTTTTTTAAATATCATTGA
Source organism: Glossina fuscipes (assembly GCF_014805625.2). Lineage (NCBI taxonomy): Eukaryota > Metazoa > Arthropoda > Insecta > Diptera > Glossinidae > Glossina > Glossina fuscipes. The sequence continues at coordinate 221,625 of NW_023998449.1, read as the reverse complement.
TGGAATGCGTACGAAAACAAAAAAAAAGAGTAAAAATAAATGAAACAAAAATATATCTATGTAAATAACATAAAATTATGGAAATTTTGTACAAAGAGAATTAGTATAAAGAGATATTAACATTAGTATATGAGTCAAAATTGGCAGCCAATCTGCATCAGTTAAGTTGGAGAAATTTAAACATGCGACGAAAAGTTTTTTTTGGATTATTTTGCTTTGTTTTTTTTTCTGAAATAAAAAAAAAGGTGATATTAAAGAGCAGGTGTTGTGTATTTTCTTTACTTTGCCTTCATTGAGCAAATAATGCAATTATTAGTTTGGAGAAAAAGAAATCCATTATTTTTATATGAACTTCAGGATTTTATTTAACATGCTTCGGATTGTCCGATTTGGGTCAAATATGCACCGTTTTGAGGTGCTTCACCGCTCTTTGACCACGATCGTTTTCGCACAGG
>NW_023998449.1:168652-218170 GCF_014805625.2 Glossina fuscipes | reverse complement strand
GTTAAACCTCCCTGGATTTTGAAAGACTGCTCTTTTGACATCTCGCTTTCTATGCACAAGAAAGAAGATACTCCAAATTACGTCTTCAGGAATCTAATAGCTGAGAAAACCCAAGTATTGGACAATACTGGGTGGAATCTTTTGTACGGCTCAAAATCTCCTGGTCTGCCTCCTGCTTGTGCGGTGGTAGATGCTACAGGACGGGTTCTTCTCAACCACATATTTCACAAAAGCACTTCAACTTTCATAACCGAAGCCAGAGCTATCCTTCACGCTGCCAACCTTGCCCATAAAAACAAACTCAAAACCGTCATTGTTACTGACAGTTTGTCTGTATTACTAGCTACCCGGAACCCTTCGACTTCGAGATGGAGCACCATCAACAAATTAAGGAATATAATTACTACACCCGACGGAAAAATTAAAATGTTATGGGTACCAAGTCACATCGGTTTACTGGGAAATGAGCAGGCTGATCGAGCGGCAAAGTATGCTGCTTCTGCTCCTCTAATTATGGATGAAGGAAATTACAATACCATCATCAACACTACTCTTGCATTAACCCTCAATTAACTCCACCTCTATATCCAACAAATGTTGAGAAAACCAAGATCCAAACATTGTCGAGAATTCGCCTTGGTCATACAATTGCAACTCACCAATGGATCCTGAAGAAGTCTTCTTCCCCAATCTGCTGTTGTGGACAAACTCTTACTATAAAGCACATTCTCTGCGACTGCCCCAACTTTTCCTTGGCTAGAAGTATTGCGTTTGGAACGATTAACCCTTTGAACATTCTACAATCAGCTTCAGAACAGAATATCAATTCTGTACATTACTTTATCAATACTACTAAGCTCATTATCTAACGTACATTTTATTATTCTTTTTTACAATTAGAGCCGATAGCCTGTGTTGCTAGTGCTCAATGTCTTTTTTTAGTCTAAGAATTCATTTCATTAGTCTAAAATTAAAATAATAATAATAATAATATTTAAAGAAGTTTGATTTGGCACATTAAGGCATTTCAACAAACCATCATATATATTGATGGATGATAAGGATCCTCAGGTAAACTAAAAGGTGGACAACGATTTACGTTAATCTCGGGAAAATTGGCAAAGCAGAGATCAAGCAGTCTACCATTACAATTAGGGGTACGATTATATTGACCCTAATTATGATCAAACAATTCACTAAAGAGGACAACAGCCCTATCAGACGTTGAAGTGGGAACCAAACAGCCAGAATTATCAGTGCTACACCAACTGACTTGAGGCAAATTGAAGTCACCCAATGCAACGACCAAATCGGTGGGTCTAGACCGCTTGGCTACTTCACAAATGAGGGCAGCGTGTTTTTTGGAAACGGAGATATCAGAATTTGGGGGAATATAGGAGCAGGTTATAAATAGATGTTAAATTTATTTTAAATTTTTTTTTGCCATAAAATCCATCTCCAATATTACCTCGTCCATTATATCTGCCACCAGAAATTCATGCTTTATCGAAACATCGCTAATCGATATGTTTCTGATATTTTACCTTTAATAGCAGCTTCCTCACCTGTTGCCGAAACCGTGCTCCAACTAACGGGTCAAATTTTTCTTTGACTATTGTACGGTTGATAATTGAGTGAGAAATTTTCTCGTCAATTTTTGATTCTATTTGTTGCGTTTGGTGTTGCATTTATTGCAAACTGCATAACGCTGGATATACTTGTACCATCTTCGTCTTTTTCTTCGCTGTGTTTTCCCCTGCTGTAGCTGCAGTCTCTGCTACTCCCAAGTTGTCGGTTTGCTCCCCTGCCTCGATATTATATTCGAATTCAAATACGGACAGGTCCTCTCCCTCTTTTCTAAATATTCGACCAGTCTTTGTTTTAATTCAGCTTTGCTACCGATTGTACGAAGGTTTCGTTTTCCCAGAAAAATTTCAATTTCCTTTGAAATATTTACACATGTTGGCATTTGTACTGCTTGGCTTCTAAGTGTACTCCTAGACGAACTAGGAATTCTTCGAGTTTGACAACTTATAGAAACTGCCAATATGCTTTTTATACCGTAATATGCCAGGAAACATAAACGCTGTAAACTGCAATCCCTGCGAAGAACGAAGAATGATCGTTCGTTCATTCATATTTTATATAAGAAAAATAAAAGTTCTTTACTTGCGCTTCCTTTATTCGCGGATGCAAAAAATGCGACCAATTCCCATATTCGTGGCTATAAATTTCTTTTTTCACGGGCTTTTGGGAATCTAAACAAACAGAATGAAAGGAACCTTATTACTCAATGAATAAATGAATGAAGTATTATTGCGATAATCCCAAATCTAGCTCATTTCAGCTAAGTAATTTCCCCAAATAACAAATTGTCTAAAGAGGCAAAACTAAATTCACATTCGCATTCAATTAAATTGATTTTTTTATATACTTTATTTTTTTATTTTGAACGTATCCCCTAATCCCATAATAATCCCATATAAATTACCATTCCGTATTCAGGTTTCTGTATTCGCGGCATTTTTATGGAACGTATCCCCCGCGAATAAGGAACTTTTACAGTATTATATCTTTTAATTCTCATTTATACCGCACCCCGCATGTTTACCGTCATTGATATTAAATTTCGAACAAATTGTCGTCGATCCAATTATAGCGCGTTAGGTTTGTCAATTGGACGAATTCAATGAAAATAGTTCTTAATGATTAAGATCATTTCGCTCCAAAACAAAAAGTAATTATTACATATGATTTAAGGATGTTTGGCCACGCTTGTACATTATATAGCGTTTTAGTGAATTCTAAGTAACTTTATGGCAAAATTTCATATATGTTTTGGTTTACCAAAAAGGCATTGCAAGGTGTTTTTCATGCATCCGCATAAGTTCTCGGACTTCCCGATCGAACAAAGTGGAAAGGAAAAAGAGGAATTCCTTCCTTTAATAGTTGCAGAGGATCTCATACACTTATCATACATACGATCATCGCCATCACTACAATAATAATGTTAAAATGTAAAAATTACGCTTTAAGATTATGCAACATGAAAATGGAATTTGCAAAATAAACTTTGATTTAAAAGCGTGTTTATTTGTTCTTCTTACTTTTGTTACTTTTACTTGTTTACTTGTTACTTTTGTTTACCTAGTTTTGATTGGCCAAAGTTAGCGAAATTTAATAAAAAGTTCACCTACTTTTCAATTTATTTGCGTTTAATTTATTCATTGAAAATTTTAATAAATCAGCAAACATTTTAGTTGGTTTCATCCTCAGTCTTCTTTATCTTTTATGAATACATAATCAGCTGATAAATAGCATTTACCAAAGTTCCCGAACGATTGAATTTTCGCCAACAAAGCATTAAGCTAAGTAAAGCTGGTAATATTGTTCTAATTGACAAACGTTTTTTATTGTGCTCTTTTTGTTTTCGCAGAAGTTTTTAGTCGGATGCTTGTAAATTGTGAAAATAGTTCTAATACGTAAAATATTTGAACAAGAAATAGCAAAATTTACATGGAAAAACTGCGTAACCAAAGAAAATTACCATTGATAATCGCTATATTCGAAGAAGAAAACTAAGAAACTTTTGCATGACGATTACTCCCCTTTTTTTCTAAAAAAGCAAAGTAAAGAAGGAAAAACGCAAGAGTGATGACTTTTTGGTGTAGTAACAATTTTTGGAAAAATTCCGAACAAAATTAAAACAGTCGAAAAATTTAGTCATTGCAACAAGATGATTCACATCACGATCACTTTTCGGGAATTGTTAACATAAACTTATCAATTTTGCATACTTACATCTGCTATGATCTTAGTACCATTAGATTAGAGGCTTCAACAGTAAATATAAAACATTTAAGCAGAGATTAAATACATTAAAAATGGTGCAGTCCAAAGAAAACACTGACATGGAATGTTTCTTGGTTACTAAACATTCCTGGAAAGGCAGATATAGACGGATACTGGCTGTCGGTAATGTTGGTATCTGCACATATAATCCAGATAAATTAGATCTTACCAATCGTTGGTCTTATTCTGACATAGTTTCAGCGGCTCCCAGCAAAACAACAAATGTAAGTTAGATATGAGCGATCTCTAAAAAAATAAAGAATTTTATTTTTCGTTAATAGATTCCAAACGAATTCGTACTCACTGTGAAAAAAGATAAAAAGCTGGAATCAATAAAGTTGTCTTCTGACTATCGCAACGACATATTAAGTTCTATATTAAAATATTATCGAGAGTTTGCTGATAAACCGAAAAATTCGCAAGTAAGCAAATAATAAAAGCCGACATTGCCTGCTGCATTTGTTTGCGCTGTTATTTATAGTAACTCTTTTGTTTACATTCAATAGCGGTTTTCCGCTTACAAATATCATTGGTCAGGCATTAGTTTGCCAACAGTTCTAGAAGTTACACCTTGCTCGCTGGATCAACTGGATCCCACAACTAATGAAATACTAGCTAGTTACATGTATAAAGATATGGAAGGCATAATAGGTATTATAAGTTTTATATTAATTAATTTTTCTTGTCGCTGCAGTCTGAAAATTCTGTTATTGTTGTGCTATTGTTGTCTATGTTTGTTATAAACCTGCGTTTCATTATCCATACAATTTTATGTTATATCTTACATTGCACTTGCGAACGTTTTAAGCAGGCATTTCTGACTATGAAGGCGGTATTGTCATGGCGTACGGCGGTTTTAGCCGCTTACATCTTTTTAAAGCTTTAAATCATCATGAAATTGTACAGAATATTGTACAGCGCTCCTTGCAATTCCTTGCCATTGATATTAAAATACTTAAATCCCAAATAACGTTGGAGCAGTTCGAGAAAGAGCGTTTCGGAAAATACAGGCAAGTCTACTGCGTGTTCTTTCAGTTCAACTTGTACCTTAACTTCAACTTATTACAGCGGCGATCAGTTTCAGACTTCAATGACTGAATTTTCAGTGCAAAAGATTACAACACGCCATCCAGATCCTGTCAAGCGCATCCTATGTTTAACTGAAGTTACTCTTTTAGAACGTGATCCTCAAACTTATAGCGTTTGTACACTACGCCCCTTATGCGATGTTTTTGCTTTGGTGCGGGATAACGACAACTTGCAAAAATTCTGGATTGAATATAAAAATGGTTATGTTAGAGCTTATACCACGAATGATCGCGATTCATTGCTGGCCACATTGCTTGATGCCGTTCGATCAAGCGGCAATCAAGATGTTCACGTTAGTATTGTTAATACGCCGCGCGGTAAACGTTATGTTCCCTTAAACTGTTGGGTAGATGAAGAGACTGAAGCCAATTTACTACGTATGGTTATTAACAATTTTCAAAATCCTTCGAAACGCTATGAAGTGTTAGAACGTTTTAACGCCAATATACCCCATAGCGGTCTAAACTACAGCGTCACTCAAGATGTAAGCTTAGTTGTTTATACAATGCGGTAATTAATTCAAAACATATCCTTGCAGAGCCTTTTTGCCGAAAATAAAGAAAAACTAATTATGAGCGCTCTACAAGCCTTGGCTCAAAAGGAAATTGACAATCCTACTGCTCAATTAACGAATCTCGAGTTAGAAGCAATTTTTCATGGGCTTACACGTCTGCTGGCCAGCAAAGTAGGCTATGCAGCTTTTACTCATTTGTCAGGTTTTCGTGAAATAATCGGTACAAAAATTGTGGCAGCCCTGCGGCGCAAGGATTTAGCTGTTACCTACGCTGCCATTGATATGATCAACTCTTTAATGCATTCTGTAAATGCTAATCATGACTTAAAGCAAGAGCAATTAAATAAGTCGTCCATATTGTCATCGAGAACGTTCTTAGAGACTTTACTTAATATGTGGACAACGCATGTAAGTCATGGCAGTGGAGCGCTGGTGCTCTCTGCCATGTTGGATTTCCTGACGTTTGCTCTTTGTGTGCCTTATAGCGAAACCACCGATGGTAAACAGTTCGACACTCTCTTGGAATTAGTAGCCGAAAGAGGGCGTTATCTTTATAAACTTTTTCAACATCCCTCGTTAGCTATAGTTAAAGGGGCAGGGTTGGTGTTGAGAGCCATTATTGAAGAAGGTGAATTGAAAGTGGCTCAACAAATGCAGTCTTTAGCTTTAGACGAGGCTGCCTTGTGCCGTCATCTTTTGGTGGCTTTATATACACCCACTAATGATCCAACTTTAGCCACACATCGTCAGTTATCAAGACATTTAATTGCTTTGTGGATAACAGATAATAACGAAGCAATGGAGTTATTTAAAAGGATATTTGTAAGTTTAAGATATCATCGGGACCGTAAACATATAATTGATTTGGTCTTTTTGAAGCCGGCTGGTTTACTGATGTTTTTGGAAAGTGAAAATAATGTTCCAGAGATCGATGTGGAAGAAGATAAATTAAATTTTCGTGATAATCTAAAGTTTGCTATACAGCATTCCAATAAGTCCCCCAAGAATGTTATCGAAAAACATTTGCAGGTAAAAATTTGAACAAAAAAAAAAACCATATTATATAAGGCGAAACTCAATTTTTATACCAGGGCATTAAACATTGGGGTTTGAGTTTGTTGGATCAACAGGACCCCGCTGCCCAAGCGCTAAAGAATCGCCCGGTGGTTTTAAGAAATCGTCGTCAGAGAAAAAAAAGCAACGATTCTATAATAAACTTGCCTTACTTCTTTTGTAATTTTTCCAAAGACCACAGTTTACCCAATCTTATATGGAACCATAAGGTTGTTATTTTCTCTTCATAGTATTAATTAATGTTACAAAAAATATCAACCTTTAGACGCGCGAGGAATTACGAATAAGTTTAGAAAATGAGCTACGACAATTTTTGAATGATCGGGATCTGGCTGGTAATATGGTTGTGGCATGGAACTATCAAGAATTTCAGGTTACTTACCAGGTATTGAATGAATTTTACATAAAAATTGTAATGACTTGAGAATGTAATTCCAGTCCTTGGCTGACGAAATACAAATCGGTGATTATTACATACGATTAATATTGGAGAAAGACAATTGGCCTCAAAATTTAATTAAGGACCCGTTAGTTTGTCGGTTTGCAATGCTTTCCATTTTCAATTAAATTAAAATTTTTGTAGAGTGGAACTCTTTAACGCTCTTTACCGCCGTGTTTTGTGCCGCCAGCGTATCAATGATGATCAATTGACAGTAACCTCATTACAAGCATTAGCCAAAGTCTACAGGCGCTATCATAAGGAAATTGGCCAATTTAGTGATATGTCATACATATTGCAGCTGTGTGATCGCGTACGTGTTTTGAAGACAACTAAATTCACCAACTACCTAATATTTAATTTCATGATAGTGCTTTTCTCCTTCCTTGAGAGATGCTCTCATTAACCTTATCTCTTGTTTGGTGCTGGAAAAATCGAATTGCCGTCCTTTGGTGGAACATGTCCAATGTTTGGTAGATTTAATAACTTTGGCTCACTTACACAAAGGCCGCTTCCAACCAAATACTAAAACAAATTTAATAGAAGCAGGACCCGACACACAACATTATGAAGAAAAAGATTGGTATTATAACGTTGAAAAAGACGGACAAAAACCCGAAAGACAAGGACCAATTACTTATAGCGAATTAAAAGAACTTTGGACGAAGAGTGTTATTACTCCCAAAACACGTTGTTGGGCGATAGGAATGGATGGTTGGCGTTCCCTGCAACAAATACCCCAACTAAAATGGTGCCTTATAGCGAAAGGAATACCTCTTTACAATGAAACTGAATTGGCCTCTAAGATTTTAGATGTATTTATTAAATGCACCAGTTTCTTCCCATCAAGGACACAAAACGGGCAAGCTGTCCTTATACCAGGCCCTAAATTGTCCCGAAAACTATCCGAATTTATTTGTTTACCTCACATTGTTCAAGTAAGTTTAACGCATGATCCTGGCCTATTGGAAAGAGTGGCAACGTTACTGTGTCAAATAATGGAAGACAATCCTGAAATGCCAAAGATTTATTTAACTGGGGTCTTTTATTTTATGCTAATGTACAGTGGAAGCAACATTTTGCCTATAACTAAATTCCTGAAAATGACACACATGAAACAAGGGTTTAGAAGTGAAGAGGTTAGTGTTATACTTTGAATATTTTTAGTCTTTTCCTTAACGAAGCAGTTCACCGCAGACTTCGCAGTCTGGCATAATGCATCGCAGTATTTTGGGTCACTTGCTACCCGAAGCTATGGTTTGTTTTTTGGAAAATTATACTGCCGAAAAATTTGCTGAAATCTTTTTAGGAGATTTCGATACACCGGAGGTAATATGGAGTTCTGAAATGCGGCGTTTATTAATAGAGAAAATAGCGGCTCATATAGCTGATTTCACTCCACGTCTTAAAGGACATACAATGGCTAGGTAAGGCTACTCATATTAAGGAAAAAGGTTAACCTCATGCGTATATTTTTTAGATATCCATACCTTGCTATACCTGTTATTAGTTATCCGCAGTTAGAAAATGAACTATTTTGCCATATTTATTATTTACGTCATTTATGTGATACACAAAAGTTTCCTGACTGGCCAATCACTGATCCCGTTCAGTTACTTAAACACACCTTGGATGCTTGGCGTAGAGAGGTGGAGAAAAAGCCACCTCTAATGACCGTCCAACAAGCTTACAATGATTTAGGCATAGATTTGAATAAATATCCCAAGCCGGACGAATCAATGATACGTAAAAGCTATTACCGTTTGGCACAAATGTATCATCCCGACAAAAATCCGAATGGACGAGAAATATTCGAAAAAGTCAATCAAGCTTATGAATTCTTATGCTCAAGGAACGTCTGGAGTGCAGGTGGTCCAAATCCGAATAATATAGTGCTAGTATTAAGAACTCAAAGCATACTTTTTGAACGGTACGCAGATGGTAAGTAGAGTAAAACAAAAAAAAAAAAAGGATTTGTAAACAGGATGCCTACAATTCGACAGCAGCAATTCAATAAAATAATTTAAATATTTTTGATATCTTACAAACGTTCACAAAGAGTACAGGTATCCACTAGAGACATCCGAAAACTGTTTTAATTTATCGGCTATTCACGATAATTAAAAAAACTAGAAAACTAATGTTAAAGGATTTGTCTTTGGTATAGATTATCACAGATTTTTCACGGCGATGTTTTTTCCGTTTGCACCTAACTCTCTTAAGGTCTATTACAAAAAGCATTTTTAACAGACCAAATTTTTACAAAGTTTCTGTAAAAAAAGATTTGTTGGCAGGGATTTAATTAATTATACCGTAACTTTTTTATTTTTACTGAAGTTTTACGACCTTATAAATATGCTGGCTATCCTCAACTAATTAAAACTATACGTTTGGAAACCAAAGATGACGATTTGTTCTCTAAAGAAACTCAGTTGCTTACCGCCGCTTCTGAGTTGTGCTATCGTACGGTTCACTGCTCTGCCTTAAATACGGAAGAGTTGCGAAGAGAGGAAGGCATAGAAGCTTTGTTGGAAGCATATGATCGATGTGTCTCCATATTAGGATCCGACTCCAAACCAGAATCATTACATTATCAAGTTATCTCAAATGTTACGCGTTGCTTTGAAGTCGCTTGCAATTTTGAGAAGTGCAAACAAAAAATTATTACCCTACCACGTCTAATAGCAGACGTCTGTCGCGTGATTTATTTCAAGCACTCGCTCTCCGTAGGCTTGGTCACCAGTTTAGCAGCTAACAATTATGAGTTACAGTGCAACTTGGTTTGTAATGGGGTGCTTTGGTCTTTGTTGTTGTTCTGTTTTGAATATGATTACACATTGGATGAAAGCGGGGTGGAGGCAAATGATAAAACTAATCAACAACAGAAGGCAAACACATTAGCCAAAATGTCCATACTTGCCTGTGTAGCTTTAGCTGGATATACTTTAGAATTACATAACAAATTGGAAAGCAACCAAACTCAGAACTCATCTGGTCATAATTCGCCTACTACCGGGGGATTAAATAGAGCGATTTTACCTCCAAAACCGAAATTAAACACTTCGGCTTATACACAAAACGCACAGAACCCGTTGCAGAACAAACAGCTGACGAAAACATCGGGAATAGAAATAACTAACATGATAAGCTCATCTTTGGCAAAATCATCTTCAAACCCCTCACCGTCCACAACTTTGGCAACAGTTACATCTTCAGCTATAAGCAAACAAGATTCCGCTACTAGCTACGAGCGTTTAGAGAGCACATCGCCTATAAAAAGCGAAAAAGTTGTAGATTTATTAAAACAGAAATATAATGTTACTAGCGACGCGCAGAATGTTTGGATTAAGGAAATTCTAGAGCGATTATTAACCAAATTTATAGCCAATAAACTGACCAAAGAAAAGGACAGTGAGGTAAATACATAAAGTAAAGATCTTACCAAAAAGAAAATACAAAAATCAAAAAAATATTTATAACTTCAGATTTTAAAAATGCTAACCTCAAACACCCGTAATCCTTATTTGATTTGGGATAACGGTACTAGAGCTCAGCTGATAGATTTTCTTGATCAACAACGTGGTGCTGCCACTAAAGAAACATTTGATGATATAAAATTAATACACGGTCTAGTTGCGAAATTTGAATTTGACGCCCATAAGTATAATAAGTCTAGTTACTGTTTAATTTCAAACGACAGCTGTTTGTCATTTTCCAGAAGTGAATTGGAGATAGGCGGTGTGTTTATACGCATCTACAATGATATGCCCTCTTTTCCTATTGTTGATCCCAAACAGTTTACTATGGATTTATTGTTGTATTTGAAACAAGCATATCAATTTATCACATTGCGTAAAACTCAAACAATAATGTACACTGAATCGCGGAGCGGTGGTGGTGATGGAATACTCAAACCCACTTTAGCTGCAAACCATCCACAATTTAGGCAAGTTCAACAAAAACAAGAGTTTAACTCTGGGTCCACATTCGATGAGGTCTTGAATGCTTACAATCGTTCAAAAAGTCGCAAAAAATCGGAAAATGATACTATTATGGATCAACGACCAATACAACCGCAATGTATACATGATTTTCTTAACAGCCAAAACGTCGAAAAACATGTAATCATGGTGTTAAAGGCTTTGATTGCTGTTATCAAAGCCAATGCCGAAGTAGAGGTAAAATGTATTGGAAGTTTTGACATGATTTTTGCTTTTTTAAGCACTAATGTATTTAAAGAGGTAAGTTCATAGTAAAGAAAAATTAATTAATTCTATGTTTCTTACTTCCACTATACTTTCGAAAGCATCTTAAGATTGCATTTGATGAATTGCTTTTGTCGTTCTTTGCTTGTAACATTCGTTTTTATGCCGTAAAATATGAAAAATTTAAAGTGAAATGTCCATCTTGCATACCATCAGATTTCCTAAATTAAGTTGGTAGACACATTTTTTGATTAAATATACAGATGGAGTTTTTGCGAACGTTACCTAAAAGCATAATGACGAAGGAATTAGACGTTTACATACATTTTCATTTGTAGTCCTTAGATCTAACAATGGTATCCTATTATTTTATGCTATCAAAGTATAAAAGTACTTGAGTATTTTTTGAGGAGACGTAAATATGAGATTTCCTACGAGGTGAATACTGTTTTCTTATTTGTTTTCAATTAATACTAGAGCGTCGCGGTAAAGGCCGCGGCTTTGGAAGTAGTAGCCTTGGTTTCACGCAACAAGGATTGTGTTAGTGAAATGGCCGCTTGTGAGCTGCTGGGAAATTTTTTAGTAAGCCTTAAAGATCCTGACTTACTTGCCAGTCAGCCAAAGGTATTGGAAACTTTATCAGGCTTGATAAACGTTCAGGAAATGATTAAGGAAGCTCAAATGAAAGGGGCTGTGATTTATTTGCTAGATATGTTTTGTAACTCCCGTAATCCCCACTTAAGGGAAATGTGCGCTGAAATTCTAGCCAAAATGACTGCCGATCGTTTAAGCGGACCAAAGGTAAAAAAATTAAGTGCTATTTTTAATATATTTATTTAGTTCTTTAAAGGTCCGTATAACTATATCTAAATTTTTGCCCGCCTTATTTGTGGATGCCATGGTTGAGTGCCCGCAAACAGCTGTACAGTTATTCGAATCTGTGCATGAACATCCAGAGCTTATTTGGAATGACAAAACGAGAAATAATGTTTCTGATGCTGTGGCTGATAATTCTGCAAAGTATGACGTAACTTTGTTGTTTTTTTAATATTATCCTTGAAACGGGTTATTTATAGGTTTTATACTGCCCAAAAACTAAATTTTAAACATTTATGGAAAGACCCAGAAATTCTTAAGGACATAGTGTCCAATGAAATAGTGGTGGCCGGTGTTTATTTAAGATTGTTCATAGCTAATCCTGCCTGGACCTTGCGTAAACCGAAGCAATTTCTTTCAGATCTTTTAGACTTTTTTGTTGACCAAATGAGTAAAAATGCACCAGAAAAAGATGTTTTAGATTTATCCGCCACCGCTTTGGTGGAACTATTACGTTCTCAGCCAAACTTAGCTGATGATATACCAGTTTTAGGTCATATTCCGAACTTACTTAAATTACTTGCTGTACAACCACGGAATTCTTTATCAATATTACATCAATTGTCACTGTCAGAGGTGAGATAGGATACAATGAGAAATTACATATTATTTAGGATAATCTTGTGTTTAGTTTTGTGTTAGCGCTATTTCTCAAACTGAATGCATTTCGCCGTTAAAAAAGTGCATGGAATATAATCGCAATTGTATTGAAACATCCTGCGAGACTTTAAGTCGCTTATTTAAATATCAGCATGTAAGTCAATTTATTTTACAATTTAAGTTGTCTTAAAAAGTTTACCTCGTTTTTAGGATGCTCTTATAAGTCAATCTTTGGAAGTAGGTTTAATACCGTACCTATTGGGTTTGTTGGACAGTCGCTTAGATTATGTGGATAATGCTTCAGCTGTTAAAGCACAAATAGTAGCTGCATTAAAAGGCATGACACATAACTTAAATTACGGTGACCGTGTTACACAAATATTATTAAAACATCCAGTGTGGTCAGAATTCAAAGATCAACGCCACGATCTTTTTATAACGGATACAAACATTAGAGGGTATCTAACAGGTAAAAAGTGAACAAGAGCTAATCACATGATATATGTGAAAACTAATTTTTTAAACAGGTTTAAATTCTACAGCCGGCTATCTCACACAAGGTCCAGCACAAAATGTTGATGTCTTGACCTCGCCTCCACCTATTGATCGTGATGACCCCTCAGCTCGTCCCTCGGTGGACTAGTAAAAATTTATTATTATTAAGTTTTGTGTGTATATTTATTTAATTTGTTAGCATTACAACTATAAAAAACTTACAGCTACAGTACATTAACCTCTTAAAAGCGTGTTTTGTACAACATCCCTTTTTAATTCCAAAAAGGTAATAAAAACTATAAGTTATAATACACATCATTGTAAAATCATCTCTAAGATCTAATCATAAAACAAAATTTTGTAACTTTTTGAAAACAAATATTGTATATTACGTTCATAAAAATCCAAATATAAGCAGTAAAAAAATAAAAACGTCTTAACCCATCATCAAGCACAATATTAGACGCATATAATCGACGAACGAAGCCAGCGCAGCAGCCACGTAGCGCCAGCGCTCTATGTATAGATGGACAAATAGAGCATGTTTTTCATTTGCCATTCGATAATTGAATACATAATCAATATAATGTATCAAGTCCACATTATTCGTATAACGTATATCGAAATGACTGAAATGAAAGGAAAGCCTGAAAATAGCTTTTTGTACTAACTCCAGCGCGCATGCGTACCTCTCAATCAGGTATTGCAATATACCATAATAAACGATCATTATTAGGATGGGATATAAAACGGGGAGAAATATGAATACCATTAAAATGCATGAGTGCATAAACTTAAGAATGGTAGGAAATGGTAAAGGTTGCAGCCAAGTATCTAATAGATGTTCCACAAAGGGTTGCATGTAATAGATCAGTTTACTAAACAGAGGCATTTGCTTCCACTGAAAGAATTTAAATCAAACAGTTTAAAAATACCTCAGAGGTCTGCATTCGCCCCAGGCGAATCATAGATACTCAACATGATATGAATCATAAAATGTAAATATAACGACAAGAAGTTTATCCAAATTGCAGAACTATATATTCATATAGTTGTCGCGGATGTATAATACTCAGAAGGACTTGACATAAACCCGCCCTCTATTATACGGCTCGAAACGGAATCGCGTTTTTGTTTAAGCTTGTCTGTCCTACTTTATAATGCAATGTAATGTACTGACGCGACGAAAGCTATTGAAAATGATTTAAATCGAACCATGTTTTCGACCCCTTCCCCTATAACGTCTTATTTTTAAAAGTCGTTACATGAATAAAAGTATGCTATTTAATGGTAGGACATGGTTCGCTGCAGTGTTTTGCTGGTGTGAAAGAATTTTATACAGTTAATTAATTCATGTTCGGCATTCGTTTCAATTTTTCCAACAAAAACTTGTGCCAAGGAAGGACGGACATGGCTACCTTGTCTCAACATCTCTCACAGACTTTGTGAAAATGGGGTGCCATATTCGTAAACTGTGTTTCGATGAACACCCATTTTCTCAACAATATTGTCTGGCAAATTAATCTTTTTTTTTAATATGTAATTTAATATATTTGATATTATTCCAGAGATATATGTAGCAAGGGAATATATGCATATAATTTGTAATTTCTGAATAACTTACTGCTTTCCGTTTATGTAAAGGTTTACGCCACACTTTGTGATTCATTAAATTTATTTACTTGGACAACCTATTAAACAATTTAGTTTTTAACCAAAAAATAGTAAAAAAAATTTTAAATTTCGAATAATACCACGTAAATTTCAGTGTTGTGAGTTGTGAAAATGCATTTGTTGAGTACGCATAGAGCAAGTAAGAGAAGTTGTTATAAAATAAAATTTTGTATACTCATAAATTCCGATAATTCCGTCAATTATTTTCTTAGAAATAGTGGCAATATTTTAAAATTTCGTATCTACAACTGCAAGTAGAAAGTCACAGCTGCAAGAAAGAAAATGACCTAAGTCTTTGAAAATAATCGAAAAGTGCACCAAATATGAACGTCACCAAAACTTTAAATTTGAATAACAAAATCAAAGGCGATTATCCACTAAATCAATGACGCGATACTTCCAGGCTTTTTTTTTTTTGGAACTTTTTTGCAAAAGCAGTTTTTTATTATTGTACCGCTATTCTATAACCAAGTATCATCTATAGATCTCTAAACGAATTCGACAGATTCATGCTGGCTTTGTATGAATAATTTTTTGTCTTAAAATCCAGCATTTGGGACATTCATTAAGTTAATTTAGCCAAAGAAACAAATTCAAAGACTAAAGTCTTAAAGCACTCGTCAGGCTATTGGCTTAATGACACTTGATAAAGTGAAATGGAGTAGAAATATGAAACAAAGGACTGCCGTACTACCATCGGCTTGATTTTGACCTAATAAAATTGAGAATTCTTCGTACTTGATAATTCGAATTTTCTAAGAACAGTCATGGTTTTCCCCACTGCATGCGGTAATTACTCTGCTCGAAAAAAATTTAAATGATCGATTTAATTTAACTTATTGAACTAATGTCTCGTTCTAAAATGCTGGCGAAGCCCGTTAATATTTTTCTTTTCTATCACAATCTGTGTTTAAAAAAATGCAAGGAAATAAATCATTTAACGTATCCTTTGAAATATCAAACCATACCCAACTCTGTTTTAACGAGCCCTTTTCAAAGCTACTGCCTTTGCCTAAACATGTCTAATGCATATAAGGCCTATTGAAGACAACGAAGCACAAAGATCTGGAGATCTGGCAATATAGTATGGTTATTGCATATGTTTTAGTTAACATTTGCTCGCGACGAAGCTGGCATTACCAAGGTATCATTTTCGTTAATATTGGTCTTCTCTTTTGAAGTGCAAAATCTGGACAGCAGCCCCCGTAAATTGTTCGAAGATGATATCGTCGTTTGGCTTAAAGCGGATAAGTAAAGAAATAACATATTTTCTCCACTTTTAAATTGTATTGAAATAAAACATAGAAGAAGTATATCCGCTAATTTAAAAGAAAAAGAGTTTTAGAAAATATCCGAATTTTCTTCACTTTGGCATTCTCGAGGCTGAATTCATGTGCTGAATGGGCCCTAATTATGTATAGATAGCTAATTGGTTGTATGCATGTATTTATGTATGCACGGCCTTCAGTTTTCGAAATTTATTTCAAGAAGTAATGGGTAAATGAGGAGCAAATATCACATTTGTTTGTCTACTGTTATGCAATCAATAACAAAATCACACACAAAAGTTTCTTTTTTATTTAGTTATGTAAAATTTGAGATAAAACGAAATGAAGTGGAATAATTTGATCTATTATTATTATTATTTTAATTTTAGACTAATGAATTGAATTCTTAGACTAAAAAAAGAGACATTGAGCACTAGCAACACAGGCTATCGGCTCTAATTTAAATAAATGGATATTAGATAATAAGCTTAGTAGTATTAATAAGTAAAATATTGAATTGATATTCTGTTCTGAAGTTGATTGTAGAATGTTCAAAGGGTTAATCGTTCCAAATGCAATACTTCTAGCCAAGGAAAAGTTGAGGCAGTCGCAGAGAATGTGCTTTATAGTAAGAGTTTGTCCACAACAGCAGATTGGGGGAGAAGACTTCTTCAGGACCCATTGGTGAGTTGCAATTGTATGACCAAGGCGAATTCTCGAAAATGTTTGGATCTTGGTTTTCTCAACATTTGTTGGATATAGAGGTGGAGTTAATTGAGGGTTAATGCAAGAGTAGTGTTGATGATGGTATTGTAATTTCCTTCATCCATAATTAGAGGAGCAGAAGCAGCATACTTTGCCGCTCGATCAGCCTGCTCATTTCCCAGTAAACCGATGTGACTTGGTACCCATAACATTTTAATTTTTCCGTCGGGTGTAGTAATTATATTCCTTAATTTGTTGATGGTGCTCCATCTCGAAGTCGAAGGGTTCCGGGTAGCTAGTAATACAGACAAACTGTCAGTAACAATGACGGTTTTGAGTATGTTTTTATGGGCAAGGTTGGCAGCGTGAAGGATAGCTCTGGCTTCGGTTATGAAAGTTGAAGTGCTTTTGTGAAATATGTGGTTGAGAAGAACCCGTCCTGTAGCATCTACCACCGCACAAGCAGGAGGCAGACCAGGAGATTTTGAGCCGTACAAAAGATTCCACCCAGTATTGTCCAATACTTGGGTTTTCTCAGCTATTAGATTCCTGAAGACGTAATTTGGAGTATCTTCTTTCTTGTGCATAGACAGCGAGATGTCAAAAGAGCAGTCTTTCAAAATCCAGGGAGGTTTAACACCAAAAGAGCGGGAAATATTTAAAGGAATGTTCAATTCCTTTGCGATGCACAAACAATGGTCAATTGAAAATGGTGCCTTTGGAATTTTCTTCGCAATAATAACCTCCCTTACGTCATCACCGAGAATGGATTTGTTTGAATTAACAAGCTTGGGGAGTATTTTAGCTTTTAACTTATACAATCTGTTTTCTAAAGTTGGGAGACCAGTTTCAATTATAATATTATTTATGGGCGTCGTCCGAAAAGCATAACAACTTGCTCTGACGGCTTGGTGATAGAGCGGTTTAAGGATGTTGATATTAGATTTGCAGCTATTGCCATAAATTATCAAAGCATAGTCAATCTTGCTTAACACAAGCATTTTGGTAAGATAAGCGATAGTGTTAATATGCGCATGGCTTCTCCAAGCAACGTACTGTTTAACTTCATCATCTCAATGGGCTATGCCAGACAACGCATTTCATTTACCTCTAGGCAGCGGCCTCATCTCTTTCGCTTTTCTTACGTCTTTCTGATCGTGTCACTGTTACACGAACAGGAAACTTCTACTAAGTAATTGGTCTTCAACTGATATTTAGTACGTAGGGGTGTTAAAAGCACGGGCAACTAGGGCTAACGGGTAAAAATAATAATAGGAAAATAGCTAAGCCGATTCATCCATACCAGATGATCAGCGATAAGTACGCTTATGAAGTCTTTATTTATTTATTTTAATTCTACTTATACATGAAACTAATCTAAACAAATAACAGTCGAGTTCAATTGCCTCTTAATGCAAAACTTATATTAATTAATAATGAAACCTAGTATAAGTACAATAAAAAAAATAAGAGTGGGAAAAAAAGAAAAAGAAAAAAACATGTACACAATCAGCATAGAGCACACTTACAACCGGTACAGGACCAAATTGCAAATGACCTAAGTGACTTTCCTGAGGTACGCCAGATATAACGGGGAATTCATCCGAGGTGATCAAGTTGAACAAAACCTGAAGGATCTGTTGTGCAGATAAGAGCTTATCCATTTCACTAAATAGAAAGGGAAGCCAGAAGCTTGGAGTCTAAAGATAAGTAAGTTATGGTTAACCATATCAAACGCTTTGCTTAAATCAGTGTATATCACATCTGTCCGAGAGCCACTAGAAAAAGCCTTGAAAACATGACAAGTAAACTCTAACAAGTTAGTGACTGCAGATCGCCCTTTCCGAAAGCCGTGCTGGTGCGGAGAAATATACGAATTAATGGCATAACCCAAATGCTGAGTCACAATTCGCTCGAACAACTTGGGCAAGACACTCTACTTGGCTATGCCTCTGTAGTTCCCAACAAATTGTCTACTTCCACTCTTGTGGATAGGAATAAGGAAACTACTCTTCCAACATGAAGGGAAAACACCTAAATACAAGGACGGGTTAAAAATCTTTGAGATCACACCACATAACTCGACAGCGCACGATTTAAGTACGCATGATGGAATTCGATCAGGTCCTGGCGCACAACAATATTTTAGAGAACTCAACCCTTTAAAAACGTCATCTTCCGTAATAACCAAGTTAGAATTTGAAACAGAGTTAGTTATAGGATATGGGTAGTTTGCTGATAAATCGAAATTAGCAATCGAAAAGTTTCGTCGGAAATACTCAGCAAACTGATTTGAGATTTCAGGGCCATTAAAAGAAACATGAGAGGGATATGTGGTTTTTTTTTCCTTTAGAGTTAACAAATTTAAAAAAGTATTCAGGATTGGCAAACAGAGAGGATTTAATGAACTGAAGGTATCTGCAGTAATAATGGTGGTTGAGGGAGTTAAATCTATGCCTCGCCACCCAGTTAGCGAGATAGTCGAGTGCAGAACCACTTTTCGAATATTTTTTGATTAGCGTATTTTTTGTATTCTTGTAATATTTAATTGTCTTATTAAACCAGGGGGTCACCTGCTTCGAGGTCGGCGCAGCTTAATCGGAGCAGATGCAGCAATAGCTAGATTTAATGTATTGTAGAACGATGACAATAAGCTTTCAATACTTCCGGTTGAGAAACCAAGCCTCATATGTGAAAGACGATGTTTTAGCAATACAATATTGATTTTATGAAAATCATAACATTTAATTAAAAAAATTTTATTTGGCACAACGAACCATCATTCTTATGATGAAAGGAAATGCACATTGATGGACGATAAGGGTCCTCAGGTAAACTAAAAGGTGGGCAACGATTTACGTTAATCTCAGGAAAATTGGCAAAGCAGAGATCAAGCAGCTTACCATTACAATTAGGGGTACGATTATATTGAACCAAGTTATGATCAAACAATTCATTAAAGAACTCAACAGCCGTATCAGACGTTGAAGTAGTTACACCAAGTGACTTGAGGTAATTTGAAGTCACCCAATGCAACGACCAAATCGTTAAGTCTAGACCGCTTGGCCACTTCACAAATGGGGGCAGCGTGTTTCTTGTAAATGGAGACATCAGAATTTTGGGGAATGTAGGAGCAGGTTACAAATAGCTGTTTATTAGGCATTATCGCACGAATGGCGATAAATTCAACTTCAGGAGAAGTGAATTTAGAGAAGTAGAACGAATTTTTGAATTAAGGCCCCTAACATTTTGATAAATGAGAGATAATGGGCCTGAAGAAAAATTTAGTTTTTTGAAGGCGACAAGACTATTGCTTTGGTATTACGGGGACGATATCGAGGGATAAATTCCTTAATCCCAGATCCTACTGGCCACAGTGGTTTGTTTAACAACATATCACTGGTTTCAATCGGAACTAGTATTTTTAAACAGGAGATTGCCCTAGATTGAGAAGGAGCCATTCTGAAAATGCTAACGCGCTTTAAGTTGACTGATGGGACTTTCGCCGCCAGATAACTTTTTTTGTTATCCACCGATGTTTCAGGTGCCAGTCTTGACACAAATATTGCTTTTCTGGGATGAACTGCAGTCAAGCAAATATCATTAGTTGGAACAGGAGGGGTTACGGTTGGGGAGTTTAGAGTTGGGGAGAATATAGATGAGGTTATCGCCCTTGCACCAGCAGCTTGTGCGACTTGTCCAGTCTGGTGACCAGCGTTCACATTCGAACAACCAGGGGGAGAGGACGATTTATTTTTTTCTTTATTATTTTTAGCCGATGGCGCTTGATTAGAGTGAGTGGCGGCCGTGGGCGGAGATGCCCTTGCCACTTCAGCGTAGCTTAAAACGGAAGGACTTGCAGACTTGTTTGTAACTATTTTGTTACCAACCGAGTCAACAATACCTGAAACATTAACGTTCATTTTAGAGCTACAGGGAGTGATAACTTTTACCAACGAATCAGATTTAGAGGAACTCAGAGGTGACGTCCCACACGCTACGCTACGAGTAGTTATTTTGCTGCCTTGGGTAGAAGATGAGTGCTCAATAAAGCGGCACTCATCAAACCTAGACTTAATTAGCTCAAACTTCTCCCACAGGGAGCCGAGATTTCTACTCAACTCCGAGAAACCATTTCGCGTCTCCGTGAAAAGTTTGTAAAAATCAATGTCCCGCAGCCTGCAGCCTTTGGAAGGGTCAGCGACTGCGTCAGCAGCACGGCCGAGAATACCGGCACACTTTGGGTGACCAAAGCTCTCGGAGAACCAACAAGAAAGGAATCTATCCGATTCCGGGCGTGTTTTTGCGCGACATGGTGTATATAAGCACTCCATGTCAAGCCAACGAAAAGACAGAAGTGAATTATTAGGACAAAGAAGAAAAAAAATTCAAAAGAATCTGCTAGTTTATCTACAAATTTAAGAAATTTAATAAAACTTCTACCTTACATTGTCACTGTAACAAGAGAGTAAAAGAACAAGAGAAAGCAAAACCAAACTGGAAAAAAAGAGAGAATACAAATCAGAAAAATTTTTTCTTAAATTTTCTTTTAAATTACACGTAAGATCTACACTACTGAAGCAACGGTAAACAGCAAAGAGAAAGGCTATTCACACCAAAGGACGAAAACAAAAAAAGTAAAAAAAGAAAAAACTTAAAAGGAAAAACTAGAAAAGACTCGAAAGAGATTTACTATTGCGATCACAAGTGCTAATTGCAAGAACCAAAATGAAAATCACAAAAATTTTAATGTAATTAATGTACACGTTCAAACCTTTTATACATAGACCCAGTTTTAAACGCGTATAAAATGAAAACAAAAAAATTTTAGCAATAAAACTAACAAAACTAACTAACTTTTGTGTCCCGCTACGCAGTGGAGAGATTAGGGTTCGTGCAGAGTCACTTGAGGCCGAGGCTTTACGATACGCATCTGTTTGTTACTGATAGAAGACGAAACAATTAAGGAGAATTATACAAAGACAATGTCGAAAGACATACACACACAAACCTAGTAGAATTATTTATAGGTATAGAATCATTACTAAGTCGTTATTTCTGCTGACCTAATCTTCGCTTTATTTTTTAGTATTCATCGTAGAATGGTGGTATAATGTTTAATTGCAAACTAATTGCTTATCAAGAAATGAAAGAATTGCTCTCTCTTTATTTAAGATTTATTTAAATTTTTTATTATTTTTATTAATTTTACGTTTCATTACCCGAATCTCCATCGGGACAGTGATATTTATGTTTGCCCGTCATGATTAAAATGAATTCATTTTTATTTAGCAATTAAAACTAAAATCCTGCTACATAAATAAGAAAATATTGTTTTGTTTTGTTTTTTTTTTTTATCGTAATTCTTATTAACTGTGCGCTCTCTTAAGTTACGAACATGTTACTCGTTTTTTAAACCGCATTTAACTGATGTCGCAGAGCAATATAATCGCAGGGTGATTCACTATTTTGTACAAAAATCAGTTTCTACGCGTGCACTCTAGTGCAGTGGTTTCATTTTGTGTAGCACGTTAATCTATCTTATAGACAAAGATAGCACTTAACAAGTCAACTAAAAACGGGTTATAATTTATATGAATTTCATAAATACAAGTTAAAACGAGTGAGAGAAAGAGAGAGAGAACTCATCGACCCTCAGAGTAATCTTTTTATGTCTACTAGTGGTTTCCTAAATTAATTTCCTAAACCTACTTATTTATGATGATATGATTTTTAAAATACAGTCCGCGTGAATATGTTGCCTTATGGTTATTATTATAATTAACTTAGCCAAATATGTTCAAGGATTAGAATCTTAAAGTGCTGGCACATCTGAGGCTACCAACTTTGTTGCAAAGCTCTGACGCACTTGAGATTTGAATCCTCGGTAATTGGGTTACAAGTCGAGAGAATTAGCCTACTCGCCCACTTAGACGGATTATTCATAGCGTATTCGATATGAAAAATATTTCAATTATGTCGTCAAACATCAAAAAGGAACTATATCCGCATCAGGAGGCATCTTAGATGCCCACTATACAATTTTCCTGTTGATTGCAGAAGAATTAAGAATAGATTATATGAGTAATAGTATGCAGGAAATTACAATTCCTCACACAACAGATGTAACGATTAGTAATACAATAGACATGCCTACTATTTTATTACATACATATGAAGTTTCAGTGGTTACCCACCAGCTTTTTGCTCGCCAACCAATTTCAAAATATCAGAAACTTTGTTCAAACCGATACGCCTTTCCCTTTCTTTAACTTTTAAAAGTTGAAGTTTTAGTTTAAATAAACACAATCACTTTTGATTTGAATCCGCAGCTCTACTTAACGCCAGACATTAAAAATAGTTGTGACAGTCCTTCGTGAAAATGACAATATTCCAACCTTATATTATAAACGGGCCAGTCTAGATCAGACCAACTTCTATCATGTTGATGGTTATAGTGATATTTACGTTTTATGGAGACGTACGAGATCCTAACGGTCAAGTTGGTCTATTTAAATTTTGATCTGTTTTTCTATGACCACATCAAAAATTTCAATTTTCATGATATTAAATGTGTCAAAACTATTACTAGTAGCAGGCCCGAATTACTTTTTGGCAATGTCTAAAACGCCAAAAATTTCCCTTAATTAAAATGATTTGAAATCCAATTTTCTAAAACCATATAACTGCCCTGATTTTACAGATGAATTCAAACGAAATATAAATCAAATCTGTTACTAGATAGCACCCTCACCACCCAGGGAGAAACCAAAGGTTATAATATTTAATTTCTGTATACTTTCGGTGGACTGCGTCTACCTTCATTGCTAAAATCCGTGCTTCTAATGTGGCAGATACGATCATATCGCTTAATTGTGCAAACCAAGAAGAAACAGAAGTTGTGTTAAGTGTGGTAAATCTCCAGCATACCCTTCGAACAATGCTTCTGAGTCATGTGTATAGCCTATTGTTCGATTGTCTGTGATGTACGCAATAAGGACGGCAGAAGATGGAACCAGGAAGAAAAGAAGTTTGTTGCCATTGAAAATATTTCTTTCCGTAAATATAAGAAAAAATGCCTGCTAATTAATAACTTCTTAACAATGGGCATTATGACGAAAGTTTCCCGTTCTTAAAAAAATTTGCTGTTCTTATCGCCAGGAAAAACAGGGTTGATGGCGTCAACTAAAGGAAGAAGTTCAGCCTTGTTGTTAGACAGAAATCTCATCTTCTCCAACAAATGCAGGTCCATTTTCCAAAGCATCCAACTTTAAATGTGTTCAAAGGACTAACGGCTTTATATTCCACAAAAGGTTATTGGATTGTTTATCTAACTTAAATTTAGAACCCGTTAAAGCTTTAACCCCGCAACGCATTTTAACGTAAAATCGTACCATATTACCAATAGTTTTCTCTAAAGCCATGGAGGAATGCTCACTTTTTGCCATCTTCTGCAGACTGCGAGCCTTCAAAAAAGAATCCTTCAAAAAAAAATCCTTCAAAAAAGAATCCTTCATGTATGCAAATATCACCAACTTTGATAAAAGATACAAAAAAAGAATGCAAGCTAGCTGGTAAAGAAAGCGAAAAGAAAATGTCGGATTCTAGCAAGTAAAAAAAAATGGTAACTCGAGATCCGAACAGAATGTACAAGCACAGTTAAACATGGCGAAAAAGGGAAAGTTCATTTTGGCTTGCTTGAAACTTATGTACGTAGAGGGAATCTGGTAGTTCTCCCTTCTCTCCAGGAACCTAAGAAGGGCACATCATTTGTTTACAATTTTTAATATTGTTCTAGTATTTGTATAAATATTGCCTACATCTGAGAGTAAGCGTATAAAAATTTGCCTTCAACTGAAAATGATTCTCAATAATTCCAAAGCTGTGAGAATAAGAGTCCAATTTGTTTACAATTTTTAATATTGTTCAAGTATTTGTATAAAAATTGCGTGCATGCGAGAGTAAGCGTATAAAAATTTGCTTTCAGCTGAAAATGATTCTCAATAATTCCAAAGATGTGAGATTAAGAGTCCTATTTGTTTACAATTGTTAATATTGCTCAAGTATTTATATAAAAATTGCGAGCATCTGAGAATAAGCGTATAAAAATTTGCCTTCAACTTAAAATGATTCTCAATAATTCCAAAGATGTGAGAATAAGCGTCCAATTTGCTTACAATTTTTAATAATTGTTCAAGTATTTGTATAAAAATTGCCTACATCGGAGAGTAAGGGTATAAAAAGTTACTTTTTCTCTCTAAGAACATGCCATTATTGAAAAAACATCTGAGAAGTCCCTTGAAATAAAAGAAATAAGAGAAAGAATGAAGCTAAGGGTTCTTTTTTTTAATGTATAGAACTTTATTAACACATTGCCCAAGTTGTGAATTTTTTTTACATAGTAAAAGGAATGATTGGAATTTTTTCTATTTACATGTTTATTATAAGTAATTTTCAAAAAACAACAATAAATTCGTACAAGCGCGGACAATTTGGATTACGGAGGAAGATGTGCGCCTAACGAAGGATTTGGGAAAGGACTTAATATATTTCATATTTTGAAGAAGAACAGAAAAGTAAATATTAAAAAAAAACGCTTAACGCTCAAATCGTCCGGAGCTTGAACCCGAGAGAAGTTATTCGGGAAATTCTGTTTTTTTGTTTTTTTAAGACAAAAACATTAATTTTTCTACCTTGTAATCATACAACATCACTGATTCGGTACCATAACGTAAATCATTGACGGGTAAATGAGCTGAGCTTTTACTTGAATGTTGTTGCTGTTGCAGAATATTATCCTTTATGTTAACTGGTTGACTTAAAGAATTCAGATTGCCTGTCGTTGCAATTAAATCATTATTTTTATATATACCTGCCTCCAATAGTTTCTACTGCGTTTGCAACACACTGTCCGCTGGATAAACAAAAGCTGCCGGTATGAAGCCTTCTTAACCGTTATTACATACTATCCAAAACAATTCTGGATCATCACGGTTTAATAAAGTAATAAATTCTCCTCTCTCTGCTGCTTAAAATAAAGAAATGTTTATAATTTGTACACTTGCTTCATAGATAGCTAACTAGAAAATTTCCATTGACTTTGGATAGAACCTAAAAAATTTTTTAAAAAGTAGCAAATTGAAAGCATAGTCGGCATGGAAATAAATCAATACAAGGTTTTTTAATTTAATTATAATTTATAGTAATTCGAATGAAAAACAGATGCAATTGTTTACATATCGATATGTGGTATAGCGAATTCGATTGAAAAGCAGATGCAATATATATTTATACATTGTCAGTGCCTACATCTGCTCAATGGTAGATACATATGCTCTGTTGAAGTTATACTTTGGCTAAAACAATTCAAACACTTTGCCAGATTGGTTGCGTAACTTTTTTCCAGTAGCCAAGTCTTCTAAGATACAAACGTCGTTGGTTATTGAGGGCCGCCATAGTGTGATTTGTATGACGACACTTACATGAGACAGTCATAGGTGCACATAGGTGAAAACAACCCTTAAGAAGATTTTCTGATTCAGGAAATCTCCTCGAATTAGGGGAACTTCTTAAAAATGCTGTTGAAACAAGTACACAAGGCATCAACAGCAAATTGCCCCTTCAGAAAATGGAAAAAGATCCCGATACAACTTCTTTAAACAATAAAAGTCCGATTAGTATAGCCACGCTCTCTGATAGCACCTGTTGTAACATAAGAACTAATTCAATAAATAAATTAACGCCTAAAGAACGTATGGACCGTTTAAGCATATACGGGGAAGCACCTCCAATAAATCTATCTCAGGTATTAATGGTAAAACGACAAAAGAACTGGCGGCTATCGGGCTTAAGACGTACTCGTACTAGTTCAAAGAAATAACAATGACATTAAGAGAATTAATTTTACATGTCTTTTTGAAATATATTTAAAGTCTGACCTGCTCCATGACATAAATTTAATGGCCGCAGTATAGTGAGGTACAGTTTTTCCAAGCAGGTTGTAGAACGCCTTCTTCGTTTACGATTTGCTTTCTTTGGGAGGAGATGTCTGAACGGACTTATCAATTGTCTTCTTGCGTTCGTCGATCATACATTTAATAGAGACGTTGCGTTTTATTTTGGCGTCACGTCTATTCGTATGCATTTGTTAATTGTTTAAATTTTACAAGTAATTATCTTATTAAAAAAGTTTTCTTAGCTCATAAATTTTTATAAAATGAAAAGCTTTTTAAGCAAAGTTTTCAATGACTCTAGTTTTTCGCTTCCAAAAGCAAAATACAACAACCTCGTGTCTATTTTTCTCTCAAATTCACGTAACATGTGTCGATTTTTAAACATTCTACTGC
The DNA here is from genome assembly GCF_014805625.2 of Glossina fuscipes. Classification (NCBI taxonomy): domain Eukaryota; kingdom Metazoa; phylum Arthropoda; class Insecta; order Diptera; family Glossinidae; genus Glossina; species Glossina fuscipes. The sequence goes on along the minus strand of NW_023998449.1, from coordinate 191,033 downwards.
TTGTTCTTGTTCATTCTTGGTGTAGAATGCTTGTTCTTGTTCATTTTTTTGGTGTAGGATTGCTTGTTCTTTTTCATTTGCTACATACATAGTCTTCTGCTCTAACGACAGAGGTGAATTTTTATCGATAGTGCCTAAGACTATGCTTCAAAAAGGTTCTTAGCAAGATTTGTTCCTAATTTCTTTGCTGTCGATGTGCTAACTTCACATAAACTATTGCTTATTATAACACTCGTGGATGGCTTTAAGAGTCGCAAGACATTCACAGGAAGGTATAGTGCTCTATGAGTGATTTGAGAAGTAAGTTTCTATATTAGGATTTGGAAACCAAAAACTGCTGTCTACAACATCGGTCTTTGATCCGTCAGTAACGATAAAAATGTTTGCATTTGATATAGACTAAGATCGAGCGATGTAATGAGAAGCAAAAGGAATTTTGAATGAGTTATGTACCTCAGTTGTTAGAATTTGGAAATTATTAATTTTTTAGCAAAAATTTCCAAAAAAGGAGGGAGAGGATAGATGTGTTTGATAGTGGTCGTCAATAGTGAAAGAAGGTCGTAAACGAAGGGTTAGGCAGGATGATTGGATAGAATTTTGTCAGATGAAAAATTTGCTAATAAGCGAAATCATTCTTATGGAGGCAATATGTAAATTAAAACAAAGAGGAGTCAATATAGATCTCTGAGGACCACATGCGAAAGATCTCGTTTTTACGACAATATCATAGTTGTTAATTAACATCTTCTTAGAGAGAAAAAAAAAAATAGAAAGTAGAGTAGAATTAAAGATGTTAATATTGGCAGGATCAAACGATGAAGTTATGTTCAGAAAGCAGGCAATGACAATGTGGTTCGTAGCAAACGCTGAGATGATTGCTGACCACAAAGTAACAAAGTTGGCTTGGGCAGATCTGCAACGTCTACAAACAATTATTTTCTGAGGATACACTTAGAGTCGAGACACCATTCTAAACGTGAATATAATACTTTCTAGAAAACTGTTCTAAGGGTGTAAACCAAGGCAATACGTCTGTAGGAATTAAGACTAATTGGTGAGACTATCTCATTTTAATGATAATATTCTGATTTTTCTTGGCAACAGCGATGGGATTAGCTTATTGTCGCCCCTTAAATTCTTTATTTGCTCAAATAAATAAAGCTCCTTGGTTTATCAGTTGCAGGCTCAGACCTGATATTATTTGCTTTATTAACTGCTGATGTTTGATCACACGATGTGCATTGACTACCTAATCAAAATTAACATAATGAATAGCTCTTTATGCGTGTGAGGCTTTAAAACGTCCTTATCATATCCTAGTTGTCTGCACGGTGTTTGGCAATTCCATTCGCCATTCCATATTTCGGCATTTAGGCATATCTGGTCTTCACGACAGCAGCATTCTTGACTTTTTGCGTTCTCCCAATTTAGCAGCTTACTTCGCAATTTTTTATTTTTTAAAATCATGTCGTCAAGAAGCGTTTACAGCGAAATTATGAACCTACTCTCTTTTACACTTTTTTTACTCATTTCTTTCATATGACACTTTATAATCATGTACTATGTTACCTGTTAGACTGCGGAATTTATCACTCGGCGTTCTATCCTATGTAAGCAACGTGTAATATTAAATCTTAATAAAATATAAAAAAAAACCTGATAAAACGCAAAATTAGCAAAACAATCAATTGTAGTTTTAATTACGAAATGCAAAGAAGTAATAAATAATAATAATTATTTAAGAAAACTAAACCTTACTACGAAGGCTTAAACAAAGAACTCTGTGTTCACAATAGGCCTTTTTTACACATCTCAGCGAATCTGCGGTTGTTGGTTTGCTGAATGGAAGAAGAAGAAGAAGGTTATTTTATTACTCTCAATAAGCTTAATTTATTCTTCTACACATAAAAAATGAAACGAAAAGAACTATAATCAGTCCATATACATTCAACATACCAAAAAAAAAAAAAAAAGAACTATAATCAATTAATTTATTGCTTTATGTACAAAACATTAAAAAGAATTGCAAAAATTTCTAAAGAGATAAATAAACTCGTCCATTGAATAGTTTGTTTGTGCGCTCTATTTGACATTTGTAGTCATGGAAATGCAAATTTTGGAAGCCGTGAACAATTACATGGTGAGTGGCCAAATACTTATTCATAAATAATCAAAGATCTTTTGTTATTCCGTTTATAACCTACGGCCGGTGTGGCTAATCGTTTGTGGGAGGCCCGGGGGAGTGCTGGGATATACCTGATCGACTATTACAATGAAAATGTCAAAAAGATGCAGCTGCGCTATGTTCAACCGTTTAAATACAAACACATATGTCGCCTGAGTTTAGGGGGCTACGAAATAGTGTCTTACTTGTTCCGTTTATTGCGAATGAAGTACCCGACCCATTTGAATGCGATTACTTTGACACGCACGGAAAGTATCTTCCACAATGACAGCTTTATAGTTCGCGATTATATTGAGGAACTAAAAAGGTGGAATAACATCGACTAATGATAGGCGCTGAGAGATTCCGAAGATGACTTTATAAAATGAAAAGTTTAATATATCTTAATAAAGTCCAAAAGACTGGGAAATTGTTAAAACTTTGCTTTTTTTTTAGAAAGTGGAACCTATTGAGGAGGCTTTTGCGAGTGTAATCGTTTACAAAGCCGATTGTGAACAAGAAAAGTCTTTCAAGTTTGCTAATGATATAGGTGGGATATTGAATATTAAATAGATAATATGTAATTACTCCTCTCCATTACAGTTAGCGCGTTTTCTAATGTTAGCCAGGAGAATAAAGAGCATATAATACGTCAATACTTGCAAAAGGCTGCTTCAGCACACAATATCAATCATTTACAAGTATTAATGTCCACCTTGGCGAAACTGACAGAAGCTCATTTAATAACAGCGAAGTACATTTGAATAACAATAATAATATAGGTGCCTTTCTATAAACATTTTAACGCTTTCGATCTCATCACAGGATGTTGTGTGACAAGATTTTACTTTGCGATAAATTGACTAATGAAAATAAAAATTTTTGGATCGAAAGTTTCAAATTAATTAAAAAGGTGATTAGTCATGTGGACTATAAAGGAGTACGTGAGATACTGAAAGTCTGTCGTGATAAAGCTCAGTCCTTTGGTTTGAATATCAATGTTTCCTATTTACCCCAACTATTGGTTTTGGAAGATATAATTAAACATATATTTGACCGCAACAATTGTCTATTGCCGGCTTATTTTATAGCTAACGAGATTTTAAAACCATTTCCGTATCACTGGGTAATTATTGATTTCTCGGCAATTATAGAATTTAATCGACTGATTTTTTTTAGAAATTTAATAAATTGACTACTGACTTTGTCGAAGAATTTCGGCAAACCGCTCAAATGGTTTCAATTATTGGTCATGCGCACATGTTTCCCATTGTAGAGCATTTCGGTTATGCCGACCACCTAATGAACTCTTGGAAACTTGATCCAAATACTCTCAAATTTATACTTAAGGGTAACTTACCGTATGAACCGGAATTGGTTGAAGAGCAATCGCAGTTATTGCGTTACGTTCTGGAGCAAACTTATTCAAAGGAGATGGTTTCCATTATGTTAAATTTACAAAAACAACAAAAACAACGTTGTAATACTCTAGAAGAAGAATTGGTGAATTTAATAATTAATGCCATGGAAATGACTGAAACAACAGATAACGCTGGCAGCGGTTTTAATGCACCCGATGAGCAGATATCGCAAAATGAATGGGTTTGGTTACATTTATCGTCACAATTGATTTACTTCGTGTTGTTTCAGTTCGTTAGTTTTATGCACATCGTCTTGGCTTTGTATGATAAGGTAAGTCGAGAGACATTCATTTTACCCAATGTGTGGACACCTTAAGAACAATAAATCGGGCACGAGCGGAATCGATTAAGCCTTGTCTGCGTCTCTTTTGAAATTGGCCTCTTGCATATCAATACATAAGATAAGATGAAGATTTTTAAATTAGTTGGTTTTATAATTTGTTTGTGGGTTAATACCTACTCTATTTCCCTATCCCATTATTTTTATACTTTAGGTACTTTGGGTGCTAATTACGTAAGGCGGTAAATTATGACTTTTCAATTCCTTCCGTTACTGTTTATTTTGTTACGTTTCTAGATGTTTTTTTTTTTTTTGTAATCCAGATTTATTAAAAAGCGACAAAAATGAAGAAGTGTGGTGCTGTGTGAACATAATTTCTGTCCTGCCTTGTTTAATTGAAATTAATGCACAATGTATTTTTTGTTTTAAAGCTCTCTAAGCTAGAACTGCGCAAAGGAAGAGATCAATTAATGTGGATTTTATTGCAATTTATATCGGGTAGCATACAAAAAAATCCTATTTCTAATTTTTTACCAATGTTTAAATTATTCGATTTATTGTACCCTGAGCAAGAGCCTTTAAAACTTCCTGATTGTAATAAATCCTCTTCGCTAAGACAGGTAATTTTCTTTTATATCTCTTTCAATATTAAGTTAATCTAAGGTCAATTCAACAGATGGCTCCTATTTGTATATGGATACATTTAATGAAGAAAGCCAGAGCGGAGAATATGAACATATCACGTCCTTTGCCCACTGCTTTAAAGAATCACCACGAGTATGTTTTTTATTTTATTTTTGCCCTTGTAACCACTTAATATTACAATTTATGACTCTGCATATATATCTCAGCTTCCTTCAACATCTCGTAATGTCTAACACTATAATGTCTATGAGCTTGGGAAACGATTTCCGAATTATTTTGATTTGCAACGCCTATTCTACAAATCAGGAATATTTTTCCCGGCCGTTGAATGTATTGGTAGAAGCACTCAGCGGCAATGTTAAAAGCAACACTGGCAGTCCCATAGGTCCTGTACCCTTTTCCATGGTAGTTTTGGACAGTCTTACGGTGCACAGCAAGATGTCTTTGATACACAATTTTGTAGGACAAATGATAAAACAAGCTCAGAACAAAACTTCTGTACCAACGCCAGCTTTAGTAGAAACATACGCTCGTCTGCTGGTATATACAGAAATCGAGTCACTGGGCATTAAAGGATTTTTAAGTAACTTCATTATTGTTATCATTGAGATGCTGTTATTTTACTTTCTAATGTTTCAGATCAATTACTTCTGCAAGTTTTTAAGCATCAAGCTTGGGGAATTTTGCATACTCTTCTTGAAATGTTCTCCTACAGATTGCATCACATACCACCACACTACCGTGTTCAACTGTTATCACATTTACATTCTTTGGCTTCTATGCCACAAACTAACAAAATGCAATTAAATCTATGGTGAGTTTTCGAAGAGTTCGGCATTATATTGAGAACGTCATTACTTACAATGAATTTTAGCTTTGAATCAACCGCCTTACGTTTGATAAACGGCCTCGGGTCTGCTGAGATACAACCTCAGTTTTCTCGACATTTCAGTGAAAAGCCTGCCAGTTCAGTGGCATCATCGGAATGCGAAGAATTGAATAGAGTTTTGATTTTAACTTTAGCTCGTTCTATGCATATTATTTGTTCGGGTGATGAAATGCAACCATGGTGTAAAGAATTACTTAGCACCATCATGCAAAACACTCCACATTCCTGGGCTTCACATTCTTTGGCTTGTTTTCCCACTGTACTTAGTGAATTCTTTAGTCAAAATAATCATCCAATAGAAAATAAGCAATTATTGAAAAAATCGGTGGAGGAAGAGTATCGCAATTGGACTTCCATGACCAACGAGAATGATATAATTAATCATTTCATCAAACCTAACACCAGTCCTTTATTTCTGTGTTTGCTATATAAAATGATTTGGGAAACAGAAAACATAAGCCCTGTAGCTTACAAGTAAGCTTTACAATTCTTCATCTGCTAAGCATACATTGTTAAAAAAATATATATTTTCTAGAATTCTAGAGGGTATCAGTGCTCGTGCTTTATCTGCTAACTTGCGCAAGCTTTGCGATTATCTAGTCAACGAAGTCGCTTCGTCGAATGGCAAAGAATTTATACACAAATGCGTAGATTCCATAAATAACATGATTTGGAAATATAACGTTGTAACCATAGACCGTGTCGTCCTGTGTCTGGCTCTGCGTACTCAAGAGGGTAATGAGGCCCAAGTTTGTTTTCTTATAATACAGTTGCTTTTGTTGAAAGCTTCCGAATTGCGTAACCGCGTCACCGAATTCTGCAAAGAAAATAATCCTGATCATTGGAAACAAAATAACTGGTAAATTTAAAATTTTGCTAATATCTCGAGACGGGAAACTTAATAGAAATTTAGAAAAATAATATTTTCATTTTAAAATCGCAGGCAAGAAAACGTCAAAATTAGTTTCCCTACTTTAAATCTTCATCATTTTAGGCATGAAAAGCACTTATCATTTCACCAGAAATACTCAGAAAAATTTGCTCCTGATGAATCGGCCTCACATCCACCTTTGCCAGTTTACTTTTCAAATGTTTGTCTAAGGTTTTTGCCAGTGCTGGACGTGGTTATACATCGTTTCATTGAATTACCCATACAGCATGTTCATCAGATCTTGGAGGTGATTCTCGACCATTTAAGCATATTATATAAATTTCACGGTAAGTTTTTTGGCCGAAAATGCAAAATAGAAATATTAATAATATGTTCTAATTTTGTAAATTTAGATCGTCCTATAACATACCTTTATAATACTTTACACTTCTATGAGCGAATATTAAGAGATCGTCCATCGTTGAAGAAGAAATTAGTCAGTTCTTTTGCATACGTTTTGCTGCCCTTTATATTGGTTTTTCTAATTTGCAGGTTAGTGCTATTACCGGTGCCTTTTGCGATATACGTCCCCCCAATTGGTGTGTTAGCGACCAATATAAAATGTTTCTGCAAAGTGCTGATATACTTTGGAATCCCGAATTAACTTACTATATAAATATAATCAGACGTTTAGCTGAAAGTATTTTTTAATTTTTGCTGCTAAATTCATTAAAACGCCAATCGGTATTGTAGAAAACATTTTTGCCACTGACAGCTGAAATAAAAGTAATTTTGTTTTAATGAATTTCCGAACGCTACTGCACACGCTATGTATGTTACTTGTGCTGAGCTGTTAAGTTTGCCTTTGGCTCCAAATATTGTGGCTAATAACGTAATAGATGTTGTTCTAAAAGGTTATGCTTTAATACCCCCTCGAGAAATCTACAATTACATAAATGCCGTTGGCATTGTGTTGGCTGAATTACCAGAAACATATTGGTCAGTAGTATATGAACGTTTACAAGAAGTTTTAAATCTACCGAAAATGCTGAGGTGGACATACCGATTTAATGCCTTTGAACTTCTCAATTTCAAAACGGTGCGACAGGCGATGATCGATAAAACTTATGCAGCTACATTAGCAGTGACTCATTCAGTATTTCATCATATGGGTTGTTTTAAATTAGCCACAATAACTAAGTAAGCTTTTAAAAAATTTTCATTTATTTTTTTTATTTCTCTTATTTTGGTTAGGTATATCAAAGAGAAACTGAAACCTTGCGTCCGTACGGAATCTCAATTAGTGTTTCTGTGTCATGTTTTTGGTCCATTTTTGCAACGTATTGAACAAGAGAAACCTAATGCTGTAGCCGGTATAGCTATTTTATTATATGAAATGTTAGAAGTTGTTGATAAACAGCATGGACCAACAGCTTTAGAATACATGGATCCGATATGTGATCTCTTATACCACATTAAGTACATCTACGTGGGGAATATCATAAAAAACGAATCAGAAGCTATTATAAAACGTTTACGGCCTGTCTTGCAGAAACGTTTACGCTTTGTAACCCATCTTAATATCGAGGACAAGCATAACGAAAAACCAAATGAAATTCAACATACTCCAACAACGAACGTGAATAATATGACAAGTTGCAACCAATTTCCTGTGACTCAAAGTTTTTCCAATATAAACGCACAACAACAGCAACAACAGACGCAGCTTCAGCAGCTGCAGCATCAACAACAATCGCAAGTTCATGTACAAAATCTTAGTCAAACAGTCCAGCAGCCTCAACCATCACCATTACAAATGCCGGGCGGTTTAGTGGGGCAAACAGCTCAACAACAACAACAACAACAACAGCAGCAGCAGCAATTAACCCAGCAACAACAGCATCAGTTGCAACAAATACAATTGCAGCAACAGCAAATACAACAAATGCAACAACAACAATACCAATTGCAGCAGCAGCAAATGCAACAACATTTACAACAGCAGCAGCATCTACAGCAGCAACAAACGCAAAATGCTAACATGGGTCCAATGCGGCATAACTAAAATGGAGCAGATCAGTGTAACGATTTAAGCGGCCGTGTCTTATGAAGAGGACATCAAACATAAAATATTTCGGCATAACAATTATCATATTTCGTAAACATGATAATTATATTATATTTTAGTATACTCTGCCTAATCATAGTAAGCAAGCAAATGGAAACGAGCAAGTTATTTGTGCGCTGTTGGTCCCATTATAATTTTCAAATTTTTTCTGGAATCAATCCCTGGTTTGACGTATAGATGACGTCTTTAACAAAAACATCCATGTTATTCATAATAAGTTAAAAAATTATAAATGATTGCATTGCATTGTATGAATTTTTTATACCCATCGTCATTATCCCATAAAAGATTGAAAAAAAGGAAAATATAAATTTGCATATATCATAACATTGGGCGTGGCTGACTTTTTCTATTTTTGTTGAATAATATTGTGGACAATTATATCGTATGGCGCTACCTTTTTTTCGCAAACTGGCAATCGAAGAAATGGGCAGGCTAACAGATGGGCGGATTTATATGTTTGTGTGCATTGCGAATGGGAAGCTGGCCGTTTATACTAACTTTTATATTTTATAGAGTTTTAAAAGCCTATTTCTGCGAGTCAAAGATATTGAAATTAAATTTAAGTTTTGATAGACTGCAATAGTGGGTAGGTGTGGTAAATTTTGTCTACTTTTACAGAATTTCTACAGCATCGCCCGTTCACACGTTTATAAGTAATGCGCTAAGTAATGCGCTAAAAACAATTTTTTATTTCTTCTGACAGGCGTAATTAAGAATATATTAGATGGCGCCTGCACGTGGTAAATTACATGCTACATAAGGCTTAAATTCGATGATTTTGACCTTTCTATAAATAAGGTAACAATTTTCAATTTAGTATTATTGAGATATTCAGGGTATATAGACTCTAATACAACAAAACAATAAAAATAATGAATGTCGAAAATGCAATTTTGAGCGTTCTACGTATTAAGATATTCAGGGTATACAGACTCTAATCGTAGAACGCTCAAAGTTGCATTTTCAACATTCATTATTTTTGTTGTTTGACTTGAAGATATCTGATGTCGGAGACCATCAAAAACTTTAAGAAGCTTATGCTCTCAATTGTCTGTTTTGGTTTCAACCGCCTAAAATTGACGACTTTGAACGACAAAGAACGCCCTGGAACGCCTTCAAAGGCAGTCAATTGCAAGACTTATCGGACGAACTCAAACTCTCAACGAACTTTCAGGCAGGTTAGCTGTCAATAAATCAACAATTTCTAGATGTTTACATCCGGTGAGAAGTATCCAAAAGGAGGGGAAATGGCCACCACACTACTTGACTCAAAGTGCCACTTCGAAATGTTTCAACATCGTGGTTTTATTGCTTGCCAGCCAAAAAAGAATAGTTTTCTACGTGGTATTGTGACTGTCGATGAAAAGTAGGCTTACTACGACAATCCTAAGCGTAAAAAGTTTTGGACGAAGAGGGCTTCGAGGGTGTTCGTGGCGACCAGTAGTAAAAACACAAAGATTTCCTTGATATGTTAGTAAAAATAACCTCAGCAGATCATCTGTTTATGATTGCTAATTCGCAGAGGAAGGAGTGAAAGTAGCGAATATAAATTGTGGAGTTACTCATTCTTTTTGTTTTTTCTCGTTTTTTACTCAATCGGCATAACTATGAACTTACTTGCTATTTTAGGAAGGCTATTCTCTGAAATATTTGAAGGTTAATTAATTAATTATTTCCTACATATTCCACAAATGGTTCTCTCTGAAACAAAGTTGTAATGCAAGATTTTCAAAAAAAATATAAACGACTGTTGATAAATTGAGCTTAACTAGAAAATATCTTGGAACTTTTTTTTTTTTGTTAATTTATCCTAAGCGAGAAGAGAAGAACTGCGTGCATAATAAATAAACACTTTTTAGCTAAAAAAACAATATATAATCGCTTTTCCAAAGTTTTATTTAATTTCTTTTCACATATTAACCAAAATGAGATTGAGGAGTGTTTTAATTTATTTAAAAACTATCATTACGATTATGAACAATACCGAATGGAATGCTCCATCAAATGTGTTTTCGGGGGCAAATGCATTTGACGCAAACAATTTTACTTATTATGTAAACATATTTGTATACAACCATCAAGTGCGGTACAGTTTTTAGTAAAGCCGAAAGCCTTAGACTCTAGTGCTTTAAGACTTTAGTCTTAGAATTTATTCTCTGGCTAAGTTTATAATAATAATAATAATAATGTATACAACCACGTACGCCTACAGAGTTTCTCATCTTTCGTATTATGTTTAAAAGACATAAATCGCTGCAATCTTAATACATTCGGGTGTTCTTTAAAAAGTTACGGTTTTCCACACCACCATTGAGGTACCGCAAGAGGTGCGTTGCCAATTTTTTTAAATGGCTGGCATCCCCTGTAGGCCTAAACCATTATCGTACTTCTACATAAACTAAACTAAACTAAAAATTTAATTCTTAAAGTATTTGTGATTTAAGGACATGTTTCTTACATGAAACAATTTAAAGTTTAAGTGTTTGAAACTTGAAATATATTCCATACATATAAAAAATCGTTATAAAGGTTTATCGAAATTGGTTCTTTTTTCAAAAAAAGTTGAGTAAATATTTTTCAATCGTAACTTTCGGCTGGAATTTAAAAGTTTCTATTAATTTATGCATGTATAGCAAACCCATAATAATAAAAATATTTTTGAAGTGATATAATTAGTTGTTTTCAGATGTCATTAGAAGTATATAAAAGTGAATAATAGAAATAAGTTTACCTACCGTCAAAAATTGCGTCGGTTGCAGCATCACCTCAGTGAGGAGTTTCTGATATATTGTCAAAACATTATTCATTATTCTTAAAAAATAAAATGAAGAAGTTATAACAATTTTTAATGATCGCAGATTAAATGCTTACAGGACTTGGACATGTAATAACTCGTAAAGTATTGTTTGGATTATTATTATCAATGCTCCACTGCCCTTAAGAAAGCCACGAAATACAAAGATAAGTATGTGCGCTCAGAACACTACTCTGGAAATATCTATCAATTAATATACAGTTCACGGTCGTAAGGCACCAAACGTGTTTCACTTTCGGCCAAATTATTTGCTCAAAGGTGTTTCCAGCACTTTACGCAAATCGTTAATAAATTAGTTAACAGGATATACTAATTATAACGTTGCGCAAATGTAAGTTTATTTTTTATTTTATTTCACACGCTGCGAACATCGATGATTTTGCGATGAAATTTTGTGTACCTTTTTAATGAGTTGCTTAATTTACTTTGGGTACCGACGCCACGAAACTTACTCATTTTTCGAAATAAAGCCAAAATTTTGCGTAACTAGTTAATGAGTTGCTTAGCAGAATCAACCAACTTGGAGATGATACAAAATCTAAATTTGTTTACAACGCACCCGATTGTGTATTAATTCATCATCCGAAAATGTGTGTACATTTAGCACGCAAAATATCTTGGTTTATTTGCGAGGATGTGCATCTTTATCATAGAATGAACTCACTACTAGAAATGAAGTCGAAATTTTAAGTAATGGAAGTTGCTTAAAAGAATGAGCTAACTATGACATGGTGTGCAAGATTTAAGTCCATTTTGTGAAAATCGACGACTTTGTATGAATTCAGTTTTTTTAACTAGCTAACGTGTCGAGCCCAACCATATATATATGTGTTTATATATTATATACATGCATGTACTAATAATAACTGCTCGAAATTTCATATAACTACTTAGGGAGTTGCTAAACAGCATTAACTGACTATAATGTGTTGCACAACACTTAACTTTATTTACGAAAAGCATAAACTGTGAAGACTGACAACTTTGTATGAATGCAGTACCCGAAATGAAGTAGAAAATTTATGCAACCAAACGACGAGTTGGCTGACAGGATCAACTAATTGTGACGTGTCGAACCAAATCTACATTAAACACCGTCATAACTGATGATTTCACTACTCAAAGCGTGGCTGATTTTGGGTGCAACCAGTTTAAAGGAGAGAAAGGTATGGAGACCGATACCTTTACAAGATGTCGAAATTTTATACAACTAGTTCGTGAGTAATTTAACAGGATGAATTGATTATAATGTATTGCAAAATATCTGTACTAATTTGCGAGACTTGCACACTGTGAAGACCAACGTCATTCAATGAATTAACTACTCAAAATGAAGTTGAAAGTCTATGTAGTGAATGAGCTGTTTAATAGGATGAGCCTATTACACACAAGAAACAAGATTAAATAACATGTTTTATAGGAATTTTTTACTTTGTTGTATTTAAAATTGAAAATGACAGCGTACTTTGCAGTGCTGCATTTAAGATATTTAAAAATATGCAAATACAAAGTGAATTTAAAAGAATGTTTATGTTAGATGCTTCCAGAGTTTGTCTCGTATGGCAATACCAATCCTGCCAGGATATATTTCGACGTATGATTAAATTAAACAAGTAAGAACATGGCCCAATGGCGAGGCTGATTATACCCCACCACTTCGCCTAGTACAATTCTTCAACTTCGTGTAATAGACCAAAAATTGCATCTCGTAAAATTTAAAAAAAATTGAACTTTGTTTTCTTTTAGTGGCTTATACAGTACCAGCCCTTATAAGGAAGGGGACTCAAAACTAAACTATCGTAATAAAGTATTAAATAAAGATTTAATTTTCATGAGTATCCTTCTATGGGATCCCAAAAAAAAAAAAACTCAAATTTATTCAAATTTACAGTTAATTTCTATTCCAAATTGCTTTTACTATGTGAACTGATTTTTATCAGAAAATATTTAAAATGAAACTGACTATGAAACTGACGGGCTATGTGATACAGTTTTTTTTTTTATGTCACTACTCCTAACCATTAATTCTTTTTGCGAAATATTAAAAATTTTACTCATTGAGTTCGGTTTTTAATATGAGGAATATCTAGGCCGCGGACGCAGCACGGGGTGTTAATAATTAAACGAAGAGACTTAGGGCAAGAACATACAGAACATATGTTGCTGCTACAATATATATATATATATTATTATTAAGTTCATTTTTATTTTTTTAGCCCAGCTCTCAAGTGAGACTTAAAAACACTATACGTTTTTACAAGATTCATAGGTTAATGCACAAATACACAGAATAAAAATAAAAAGACTTCAGAGCACAGATCCTTTTGAACGCTCGTAATCTCAGCGTATACTAATATTATTATCTGAATGTAGTTTTGTTTTAAGGTTTCTATGGTTGTTGTACTTCCGTTCATTGTTTTATTTCCAACATATGTCCGTTAGTCCGTCTATGGATTCTTTTGTCCGTTGCGTCATCTATCGTGTACAAACTTCGCACTACACACTCTGATCTGATCTGTCCAATCTGATTTCCGTTTAATTTGTAAAATGAGTATTAATAATTTATTAAAAAAGAAAAAATTAAATGAATACCAACGAAGAGCTCGCTCGTTTGTCCCTCGAACGTTGATTTGTGACATTAACATTTTGTGTAAAATAAAGTGAAATATTTTATTACAAGTTTAGAAAAAATTGGGAAATAAATTAAAGCAATAAGTAATTATTGAAGAGAAACTAAGTAAATAACTATTTAACTCTTGCCGGACGGACACTCAACAGATAATTACACCTAAAAGAATTGCACGTACTTTACTCTTGCGGGATTGAGCGGACAGACGAAACTCACTTTACTGGAAGGGGCCTAATTTAAGGCTTGTGTCATTTTTTACCATGGCGATGTCTGTGGCAGAACCCGAGGTTGGTTCTTTTTTTACATTTCATCAAGATTTTATTGTATTGTCATGCAGAAAATTTTGTAAACGCTCTATCGCGAAAGGCGCTATGCCCTTGACAAAGTATATGTGTTCTAATTTAACACAACGATCCGAAATTAAAACGAAACAATAACTCCCATGAAAAGTGTGCCTTACATGGAAATAATATGTCATTTTTCTTGCCCTATGCGTAAGTTTTCTGGGCTATCTAATGTCTAACTTTAGTCAGGGTAACTATAGTTATGAGAGCCCATGGCAAAATAGTTCTGACTGGAGATAGAGTTTAGTCGTGAGACTAAAGCCAGTGGGGTTGTCTTTCGAGCTAATATGAGACCAGCTTTCATTACCTATATTTTCCATCATTAGCGCTTTGAGATTTGCAAATGTTGCCCAATGACAAGGAGGCTTCTGCAGCCAAGAAGGTAATTGTGGAACCTATCCGCATAAAGATTTAATTGTGATCAAGGAACCGATCAATTTACTAGAAATTCCACGCCGCATTGCTCAATGAAACGATATAAATGTAATTCGGACTATCTTAGTTGTAACATTTGATAAATGGGAAAGTACGTTTCCGGACTTGTGTTCCGTATGTTTACTAGCAATTGCGAACGCTTTTTCCGAGGCGTGATAAAAACTATGTAACTCCATTTTCAACTTTGGGGATAGCCAAGACATCTAGGAAGAAAGAACTAACGTATTTATTGGTTTATCATTCAGTGTTACTTTGCCACATTTTCTGCGTTACGATTTTGCATGACTATTGTTTTAGGAGCCAGCATCAAACATTTTACTTATGTCTAAGAGGACTTGCCTCTTCGAGATAGCATGTTTGCCAAACATTAGCGGTTGTAATATTGAAAAAGCCTTGAGCGTCATACCAATTGAGACCTAAATTTTCGTCTTTCTACTGTCTGATAAGTTTATAAACTCTTCGAGGCCAACATTGTGGTGTTCTTAGCAGTCCATTTTTGCAACGAAAAAGCAAAATGTAGTCAATGTCACGCAGAGTCTCAGTAGCACTAGCAATAGCGTGAGCAAATCCAAGAAGATCACCAACATATATTTGAGACATTATAACATTAGCTACTTCAGGGTATCGTCTTTCATTTGCTAGCTAAATGCGATGCGCATTTTATGCCGAAACTGACATTATTAAGTTAAATTAAATTAAATTATTATAAATTGATAGTTCATAAACACGCGGATCCATTTTACATAAATTTTAATCAGGAGGCAAACACGAAGCTACTCACCAGCTGTTTGAAACGGGGATCGGGCCGTCCCCGCAAAGAAAATCCATTGCTATTATATAGGCGACCTAATAGCAAGTTTTAACCAAAAAAAAAAGCTTTCCAGAGATCTGCTGAACTCTTCTTTAAGTGACGCTACGGGCCTGGGCCTACCCAATACACACAATACAATAATTCATAAGCACACACTTACATAATGTAGTCTTGCTAGAAAGATTCCGAAAATCATTCCTACAATAGAAGATTAGTCTATCTCATGCTCTTTCGCAAATTGCATTAGATAAAAGTTGAACATGCCCTTGCCACGAGTGATGTGTGTTATGACGACAAAAGTTGACTCAATATCCAATACATTAGCTTGAGATGGGGTTAATCTAGCCAGTAAATTTATATCGATTCGTCTTGTTCCTGTTTTCGCCGTAATCTTATTGATTGAGTTTGTGAAACTAGTTGGTTGAGTTATCTGAATTTTTTATGATATAGTATTTTGCGCCACTTGTAGTGCAAGGTTATATTAAGTCTGTGCGAACTTCTGCAACACCTAGTAGTGATGTGCGTGAGGCAGACCCAGCCTTCATTATACCGACAAGGTGAAGTCTATCCGTCAGTTCTTCTTGTTCCCTTGCGTTCACCCTATAGATCATAATTTTTGGGATATTTTGAAGATCGTTCGGATCGAACCAATATTTTGACCATTTCCCATATAGTGCCTCATTTTGAAAAGACGGTATATGGATGCCGTAGGGTATTTAATGATGCTCCACTATAGCTTTCGTACTTGTTTATAATCACACAAGTTGTTTTAAAAATTGTTCAGTTAACTTTATAATAAAATATAAAAATTATGTTAAATTTAATTTCACTTTCAATTTTGTTTGGTTTTCCTGTATCAAATCGAGCGACGCCGTAATTTTCAGTTCCATGCACTTTGAGCAATTTATCGGGTGCCAAAACAACAAAAAAAAACCAGCTAAGAAACCAGCTATCAAAAAAAAAACAAGGAAAAAAAGAAAAAAAGCATGTACACAACTAGCGTAGAACCACGTCCACAACCGGTACAGGACCAAGTTGGAAATGAGCCCCTAAGTCATCGCAAACATGCATGCACTTGACAACCGATAGTACTTAACAACAAATCATTTTCCAATTGTAACGACTTTTAGGGATAAAAGCTAGTTTAAGTAAGACATAGGTAGATCGCGCGTATTAAGCAATGTTGCTTTAAAGGACTTTAAAGAGTCGGATAACGAGAATAAGTGATAGACGTCATTCAGGTTCTTGCACACTACGCTGAGCGGATTAAACAGCTCATAATTGTATATAGCACCATTTGTTACTTTGATTACGAAGGAAACGCCAAGAACAAATCAAGGTTTCTCGAGAGAGGACAACAGAAGCAACATATTTTCATAGGGGGAAAGAGAGGCAATCGGATCCCAACACAAATTCCAAAGATTCTATTGAAGCTACATAGCACCTACATGAAGGAGACCATACAACAGACGCATGTTCGAGTATAGGCCTAACCAAACACATGTACAGCCTTTTCGTAACGTAAGGATCATCTCTCTTTGGACCACCTCTTTATTAAACCAACGCGGACCTAGCTTTGCTTAACGAGAGCTCAATTTCCAAGTTAATGCAACCAAATTATTCAAGACACTTTGAAGCTGATGTGAGTGCAATAAGATCTGGCTGGAATTAATCACCGATGGGGGATCATTAACGTATAAACTAAATAAAATGGGGCCTAAGTGGTACGACAGCCGTCACGGAGAATTTATCCGAGGTGATCAAGTTGAACAATACCCTGAAGGATCTGTTGTGCAGATAAGAGCTTACTCATTTTACTAAATACAAAGGGAAGCCAGAGGCTTGGAGTTTAAAGATAAGTAAGTTATATTTAACCAAATTAAATGCTTTACTTAAATCAGTACATCAGTGCGAGAGCCACTAGAAAAAGCCTTGAAAACATGACAAGTAAACTCTAACAAATTGGTGACCGTAGATCTTCCTTTCCGAAAGCCATGCTGGTGTGCAGAAATATACGAATTAATGGCAAAGACCAAACGCTGAGTGACGATTCGCTCGAACAACTTAGGCAAGACACTCAACTTGGCTATGCTCTTGTAGTTCTCAACGAGTTGTCTACTTCCAGTTGTCTACTGGGAATAAGAATAAGGGAAGTATCAACACAAAGGGAAAACACCTAAATTCAAGGACTGGTTAAAAATCTTTGTGATAACGCCACATAACTCGACAGCGCAAGATTTAAGTACACATGATGAAATTCCATCGGGTCCAGGCGTACAACTATGTTTTAGAGAACTCAACCCTTTAAAAACGTCATCTTCAGAAATAACCAAATTATTAATTGAAACCAAGGTAGTTATAGGATATGGGTAGTTTGCTGATAAATCGGAATTGAGATTTGAAAATATGTTCCTGTAGAATGTTAATGAACATAATCAAGCTTTTATGCTTGTGTATGTGTGCGTTGCTTGTGCAATGTGAGTAACAAGTGTTTAGTAGATGCATCCATCCATCTATTCGTCCGTCCGTCTATTCATTCTATCTATCTATTTACCTATCTTTCATTATATTATTAAATTTGTACTGGACAAACTCAAGTCATGGTCAATGGAATTTTGCTTTGCTTTGTTTAATGATTTGTAACCAGGTTTAATATGGTTTTGATACGCAAGACTGCCTAATTTTGAAATGTTTTATAATGTTTAATCATGTTTAATCAAGTTTAATGATGTTTAGTATGGGTTTGATGCGAAAATCTGCTTAATTTATGTTCGCTGCGAAAGAGAATTCTTTGGAGAATATATTCCTATTTGCTTGTATATTGTCAGCATTGAAAAAATGACGAAATAGGCGCTATCTTAAAATGAGGACAGTTATATCGGCCTGTAAAACTGGCTCCGGGTTCTACATCATCGTAAAAGTATTTTGGGCTGTAAAAACTGCAAGATGCGGTAGGTAATAATGGGGCTCTAGAATAAAATTTGGATCTGAATTAACCATAACCATATGATTTAAAACTCACATTCCATGCCTAGACGTCCTTGAATTTAGGATTATTGTCTGCCAAATATGTCACCTTATTGGGCTAGGCGTTTAGCGTTTTCTCATTCGATTTTTTGAGTCATTGTATAAACCAAGGCGATTTAGAGTTCTAAACTTTGATAACGATTGTTAAAAAACCTTTTCGTTTTGTTTCCATAAACTGGGGGAGGTTTCAGCCAAAAAAGTAAAGCATAAATAAACAAATAAAACGTCCCAACCCTTTGTATCGGTTTCAACAGAGTTAATTGAGTGATACTATCATTAGTTCACTATAAACATCATTCACTACTATCGTTTACCACAATGTTAGGGGTCTAAACTCAAAAATTCCCTCTGCTTTCTTAAATTCAGTTAGCATGGAGTTTTCTGATTTACATTCGTTGGAATTTTTAACAATATGTTCCAGGTTTTCAGAAAGGATCGATTGGATTGGTGGCAGATAATGCAGACTGCTAGATCTTTGTTTTGCAAATTTCCAGGAGATAGTTGCAAATCGCTGTCCAGCTTTAGTTTACCTGAGCGTACGTATCATCCAGCAATTTGTCTTTCCTTCTATTACAGGCATTATCGTCCGCTACTACTCTAACTGTTGCAAGGCATAGATTTAATTACTTCAACATCCATTGTTATTGAAAATACCTTCAGTTGGTAAAATCCTAACCGCTTGTTAATCCTAACTATTTCTTTAAGTTTGTCAACTCTAAAAGAAAAATCTCTATATAAATACAGATAAATAACTGAGTTTTGATTACTAACTTGGTGATTTCGCAAAAGAACGTATTAGATTATTCGAGATTTCTAAAAAATAGTTGCATGTAAATCGTACTCTTTCGAGCTATTGTTTTTTCAATGATTTTTAATCACTCTTTGAAATCAGTTGTTTTCCCTTTATGTTGGAAGAATAGTTTCCTTATTCTACTTTACAGATGTGGAAACAGACATCACGTTGAGAACTACAGAGAGATTGCCAAGTTGAGTGTGTTACCTCAATTGGTTGAACGAATTATTACTCAGCTTTTCATCTAGCCTTTTCAACTGCAATAACTTTTGAATGATTACATTTCAGAATATGTATGAATAAAAAAGAAATTTGTTATAATACGACGACTTTACTGGTCGGCGAGTAAAAATGAGTAAAAGCTATTAATCGAAGTTGAAGCACGAGAAAGTTATGGTTAGCAAATTCTTTCATTTCAAATTCATAATTTATGAGAGCACAGAAAAATAATTCAAGTCAATTGGTTAACACATCTTCAGCGCTTTTATAAAACGTTTCCACAGTACCAGTTTAGTCCGAAGAGAATGATGGCAGAAGACATAAGCGTAAAATTAGCAACAGGGGGATCTACAAGTTTTACAAGTATCGAACTAGAATACGACAAGCATTACCGATACGTCTAAAATCAAAAATAAAGTGAGATATGATGGTAACGCAAAACAGCAAGACCTAAACATAAATTAGGTATTGGGAAACTAATTTTTGATAAGGTTGGTTTTGAGAAATAATTGGTTTACAGGATAACGACTGCGGCGAACAAAAATTAGTGGCCTAACAGCTTGCTGGTTTAAAGGATACTAATCGAAACAACAAGGCATAAGCTAAGATTAAAGACTAGCTCCTAATATTATATCCATATATTTAATTGCTGTAATTATGTTGGAATTGCACCTCTCCCTTTTGCACCAACTCCCTTTTCGCACAAATTTTTTTAACTCAAAATTCGATTTAACAGTAATTGAAAAAAAGAAAATCTCTTTTTGCATGAATTTTATTTTTTATATGATTTTCACTATTTTATTAATTTTTTTTACGAATTTTTTTTTATGCATTTCTCTTTAATGTTTCTATGAAGTTTTACATTCTTCCTCCTTACAGGCATGCCTTGCAAGTTCACGTTATATTTTTTACAATCCAGTTAGATTATATGCATATAGGAATAACAAACCCTAATTATGCATAGAATAAGGACGTAATATTTTTTTAAATAATTTAATTGGATTTTTTAATCATAAGTTATTTATTATAATGTATTTAATGAATTAAAATGTGTAAGAACATTTAGGCAATATCTTTTTTTAAAACATAGCAATAGCGTTGGTTTGACAGCAATGCGATCATTGATCCATTTATGCACTTCTTCAACTTTGCGGAAATGCGTGCCACAGAAACATCGATGTGAACAAGTGGTAATCAGATACCATATCTGGTAAGTATGCTGGATAAACATAAAATGTCAAATTCCAACAAGTTCTTTCCTAATTTCTTGATATGAGTATGTTAACTGAAACTTTATGCTCGCCAAACACTTCAAAAAAAATTTAAATTTCTTCAAAAATTCTTCAGATGTGAAATAAACGGCGAGGAAAAAAACAAATTATATTTGTTACGTATATACTTACTGGATGGTCATTTCTGGTTATCTGGCCACTTCTATATATATATATCAGATATATATATCACAACCCATTCTCGTTTGAAAACATAATATATGCTTCTGCTTTGCAAACGGATGAAAGAGGGTCAGGGAGAAACGGGTCATAGCAAGTGACGATTGATAGAATTTTTCTCCTTACAAGTAATGAGAAAGAAAAAATAAGCCATGAAATTGCTGCTAATCAATAGTATTGCTACGTTATTGATAGCAGATATACAAAAAAAATAATCTGTTAGTTACAATTTTGAAAAATACGTTGGGCTATTCTTGCTATTTAGTTATCCCTGCTATCACCAAAAAAGAATTAACAAAAAAATTTTTGGATATGTTGAAGTGTTACAAAAATATAAATTAAAAAAGAAAAGCCTAAATTAAAAATAATTTGTTTGAATTGCTTTGCTTTTGTCTTGCTTATTTGATGGTTTACTTTCTTTCCCTTCTTTTCTTTTATTTGCACATATATTATCTAATTGCACATATATTCTCTATTTATTCCATATGTTTTTTTTCGTTTAATGCTAGGTTTGCAAAGATCTAAAAATGTAGTCATTCGGCCCCCATGGAAAAATGGTGAGCAGACCGGTTTCCTACATGTTTTTATAAAAAATGGGTTTCTCTTTTGGCTTTCCATTAATCCAGTTTGAAATACATATTTATATTGCAGCGTTGCATGTAAGACGACTGGCAACCTGCTTTTACACCATGTGTACAGGTAAATCTTAGACAAACCAATAAGCGGACGACAATTTGGTGGACTAATTGGCAGATGCTTCACGAACGATAGATATAAAAAATTTGGTTAATTTTATAATTTCCTACGTTTTTATTGCTAATTTTACAAATAGTATTACAGCTTCTTTGCAAAACGAATTGTCATTAAGATTATAAAGTTGACTTTAATTTAAATTTGCTTTTTAACATTTAATTACATTAAATAAATTTCAACTAAAGCTAAATTACAATTAAAATTTTAATGCTAAAAGTAGAAAAGTATTTACATTTTTGTATTAAATTATAAATCGCGAATATGGTTTTTACAAAATTGTAAAAAATGTCCCTCTTCTTCTCGGCGTAGTTGGTAGGGGAAGTATTAAGCTTAGTCGGTAGTGGAACAAAAATTTATAAAGCAACGAAATATCGTAAAATGATATTTTAGTCGAGGCCGATTTATAATAAAAAAATATTAAGCAAAATCATGGCACTTAAAGAAATTTACGTTAGAAGACGTACTGGCTGCTATCAGTCCTTAAGAAACAAAATAAGAAAAATTGTTGAAAGGGTCCAAGAGCGTTCTTCACTAGTCTACATAATGCATTTATACGTGAGTTGAAAGAAAGATTTCGAATTCATTTGAAAATAGGGTAAAATCGAATGCCACGCCTATAAAAATTGTATAAAACTATTCAAGAGACGTACAAGGGAAGATGAATTTATATTTTTGATACATTTATATAAAAAAGATTATATAT
>NW_023998449.1:160442-168642 GCF_014805625.2 Glossina fuscipes | reverse complement strand
AGATGAATTTATATTTTTGATACATTTATATAAAAAAGATTATATATTATATTTCAAGCAATGCACTTGTATGAATATATATGGAACAATATTACATAACACGAAAGTCTTTAGATGCAAAAATCAGTTTCTTGGATAGAAGATTTTGCGGCTTTTTGGACTCTCTCTTGTCGTCCATGTAATGAGTTAACTACATCTCTTACGAAGATCGTGTGTGGAGGCCGAACCTACAAATTGGCCGCTACTGCGCTTTACTCCTTAAGGTATTGCTCCAAAGGATTTGAACCGGTAAGTTTTAAAGGTTTTGACGAATCTGACTCGTCTAAATGTAATAAAAATAATTGTCAGAAGTAAATAAGATTCAAATTTTTCATAGTTTCACTTACCAACTGAGGTATGCTGCAACGTATCTGAACTTTGCGACCGCAGGCAGGCTAACCACTCATTTAATGTTATTTTTTTATCACTATTAACATCACAGTACCGAGGCATTTTTTTACCGCATTTTCGCAATGTCCTATGATAATTAAATAACACTTCAAGTTTTTTAATTTCATTTTAAGGCTTTCCCAAACTTACTTTGTGTTAGTCACCAACTCACGAAATATCTTCCATTCTTTACGTTCCCAAGCTTTATTTTTATTTTTATCTAGTACCAAAAAACTTTGACTAGCAATGCGTTCATCCTCATTGTTCCATATGCCAATGCTAGTATTATTGATATTAATATTCCTGACAAAATTCGGAATTAAAATAACATTCTTTTAAATTTTTTTCCACAATTTGTTTTCAAACTTACCCAGTCTTCATGCCGGAAATTATATGATTCTTTAAGTATTCTTTAAGTTCTATAATGAAGGTTGTCTTTCTTGGTTCGGGGCAACCCTTCATAGGACGAGTTATTGTATAAACGGCATCACATTGTGGTCTTCGGTCTTTGACTGATGTTCCAGGTATATTTTTGCCGGTCTCCTCATTAACACACCAACAATATGGTGTTGAACGGTAGCATTGTACTCGTTGGTAACGACCGTCAGATGTACACTCTGGCACGTATATTAAGGTATTGCCATGCTAACCATTCATGTAAAAGCATAATTGTGAGATTATAACTTCAAGAAATATCTATCCAAAATATACCCTTTGTTCTTCCAAAGCAGTTGTCTGGTCTGCTAAACAATCTGATTCATTTTCGGTTTCTTTTAGTGGGGAATCTGGGGATTTTGGAATTAGAACTAGAAACGACAAAAACGAAATACCTATAATTTTGTAGAATTCGTAAAAAAGAGCTTCTTTACGAAGGTAATGAAATCGTATTTCTGCACCCTAAAAACATGCTGCAGACAAAAAAATAGAACATGCGAACTTCTTTATACGTACAATGTATAGATGGAAATTTCGTAGATGAACCAAATGCATTAATATAGCCCAAGTGATCGGTCTCATCTTCGTCATCTTCATAGTCAGCTTCGTCATCGTAAAGTTGTTGACTGCTGTCATCATCTTCGTCAAAATTTGTTTCGCTGTTGTCCTCGAAATCAGCATCTGGATGTAAACGATTGTTATTGTTATTATCACGAACAATGGAATTTTGATATGGATGACGATTGTTGTGTTCGCGTGTAAATGTCTTTTGGTGAGTAGATGGGAAAGCATTATGTGCGTATATTCGCCGATTATCCGCATGATGTGATTGTAATAGATGTATAGGATTAATAGAGACGTTCGTGCTTTTGCTACGATCTATCATGAAATGCTCTGGAGGGTAAGACGTGGAGAACGACAAATTCTTTTGAACAACATTTACTAGCCAATTGTTTTAAACATGCAAATTTTCGTCTTCAAGTAAAATTCAAAAATAAGTATATATATATAGGACGTGCACTTACGATTATTGTTATCTTTTGATAAGCAACTATTCCATTCCAGACGTGACAAGCGTGCATCATTGTCAAGATCGCAGAATTTACCAAAAGCACGTCCACATCGTCTGGGTTTGACGGCCTACGAACATTAGATGAACTTAACAAGTACGGAAAGTTGAGCCCGCCGGGGGGGGGGGGGGTGCACCAGCCCTTATTTTTCTTACCCTTTTCACCAGTTTCTTAAGTTCACGATACTCATTTTTGTCCAATATTTCGTTTGCATTTGCATCCAAATTGGCAAATTTCCAATCTGTTACTTCGTTATCGTGTCGCATTGCAAACGGTTTCATTAACTTCCCTAAACCCCCTTTTTCATTTTGCTGACATACACGTATATATTCACTTTGGAATATTTTAAAGAGATTGCCATTAAACAAGGCCCGGTCTGTCTGACTACAGATACGCTTTGTACTGCGCCTAGTTCCCGTAGTGTGCGGTGGTGAACGTCTAATATTAGCTTTGCTGTAGTCATGGCATTTTGGTTTCCCGTTGCGTACCGAAGTATTCTCTATCGGCTTTCCCTCTTTGTCGCTGCACCAGCAACCAGTATCAGCTAAACATTGTATTAAAGCGTACGTTCCATCTGATTTACATCGGGGTATAAATTTTGGTGGTGTTTTTGTTCTGTGCTTTAAAGCGTAATCACGAGCTTCATTGCATGCTAAAAAAAGATAACATTTTCATAAAACTTGTAAGAAAAAAACCATCGAAGAACATATTTTCATCAGCAAAGTAGAGTACTTGATCTCTAATCGTTTCAGCTATTGAGTTCTTTCGCTTATAAGATTATAGATTATATCGCATTACGATACCTTATAGTGCTGTTAAGGCATTTTTGAAATAAACAATCATTGGAGACAGAACTTGCATCCATAATTCCGAAACAAACGATGAAAAGGTTAAAGTTAAAAAGGAATTGAATAAAAAAAGCGGTCATGAGGAATAAGAATAAAATTATTCACGTTTCCATAGTTTTCTGGTAAAAGTCTAGTTTTCCGTGAAAATGCATGAATTTGCACAGTTTTCTTCTAACAATTCATGGTTCTCTTTAGCAATGCATGGTTTTCTATTTTTATTATTTATTATTTGCTCTAAGACAATTTTATATGCAAACATGGTTAAGATGGGGTAGTGGAGTAATATTATTTTATATTAGCAGGCTAAGATAAACGACTACATAATCATTTTTAAACCTTTTGCTTGAGACAGCCGCTATAATCACGTCATTACATTATTCTCTCAATCGTGTTGATCATTTATGATTTGAAATTCAAACTCAAGGAATTAGGTATGAAAAAACAATTTTGCTAAATTTTGATCAGCAACTAGTTCCAGTGAAACAAAAACAATAAATTTTAAGAATTACTTATAGTTGTGGATACGGAAGCAAGCCACAAAATGGATTGAAAGCGATTTTTCAAATATAAAGGAGCCATCATATTCAAAAAGAGCGATGAAACCAAATTAAGCAAATTTTTTCTATTCATTATAAAAAAATTCTGTGTTAAAAGTATTTTCCATCAAGCGAAGAAAATGTATAAATAAATATTTCGAAAGTCTTTAAAAAGAAGAATGCATTTATTTTTATTTTTTATTTTTTTTTTATTCACTTACATCCGTCTACAAATGTTCTAGCAGGATTGAGAGGGTTAGTACACTCTTACCTTTGCAGGATCCTCGATATCTAATGCTCACTTGATGACCACTGCACTGGACGCGCAATAGATGGCAGCGCGTCGGATAGGTCTGATCGTCGGTACCGCAAACTGGACGACCCTTAGTCTCATCACATTCGCCCACTTTGACAGCACACTCAGATATCTGAAATTTAGTAGGTAGATTAACAGAACATTTTTTTTCAGTAGATTTTAAATCTCTGAAACTGAAAAACTGAATTAAGAAAAATTCTGTTATTGACTTATTAATATGACGTCACAATCGTTTGCAAAGCACGACCATGTACAATTCTGTTTTCTAAAGCAATGTGGGGTATGGTGTGCTTAAATGTGAGTATGTA
Source organism: Glossina fuscipes (assembly GCF_014805625.2). NCBI lineage: Eukaryota > Metazoa > Arthropoda > Insecta > Diptera > Glossinidae > Glossina > Glossina fuscipes. The sequence goes on along the minus strand of NW_023998449.1, from coordinate 164,700 downwards.
TGCAAAAAGTCCAAACGCAACGTGTTTTCTTTTCATCGTTTATTTTAAAGAATTAAAGAATTTTTTATTTAATTTTATTTAGGAGTATTTTAAAGAAGTAATATGTTTTTGCTTTATAAACGTTTGAGAGAACGTCATATCAAAAAAACTTTAACGGTTTTTTGCTCACATAAATAATAAGAATGAAAGAGCAAGCATAAAACAATATCAGCATTGCTTCCGTTATTGGCACCAGATACATAAAAAGTACCTAGTCATGTCCCAGTCTCAATTCCGAATAAAATACTGATCATAAGTTTGCATGTCAGAAAGCAATGTTAAATAAAAACTAGGATTATTCTAACGGCATTTAAAGTTAATCTTCTAACCACATTAAGAAGACGCTGATGTGTAAAGCAAATTATACACAAAACAAGTCAGAGTTCCATACTCGGAGAAGGCTGAATACCCTACACCACTTCAGTTAATCAATAATACTCCGAAAATTATATTAGTTTGGGGAAAAAGAAATCCATTATTTTTTCGGTAGATAGCTGAACTGATAGATTTCTCGTAAAGCATCGATCAAACAATTTCACATTTATGCTCGTTGGAAAGGTGACATTTCGCAGTAAAAAAAATTCTTTTGCTGTTTTTTGTTTGGTGCATTCAGTTGTGAGTTACAGCGTGTTAAAAATGGAAGTGAACAAAGAGAAAATTCGGTTAATTTAACAGTTTTTCTGTGACAAAGGCGAAAATGCAAGCCAGGCGGCTAAAATTGTGAATGGTGTTTATGGTTCCGATACTGTAACAGCCAATTATGTACAATTTTGGTTTCGTAGATTCCGTTCAGGAATTTTTGATGTTAAAGATGCACCTCGCACAGGTAGGCCGGTCGTCGAAAATGTCGATAAAATCGGAGAAATGATTGAAGTTGACTGGCATGTTAGCAGTCGTAACATCGCTCAGGAGCTAAAACTCGACCATAAAAGAGTTTTAAACCATTTACACAAAGCTGCCACACCAATTAACAGAAAAAAACATGATGGATCGAATTTCCATCTGCGAAGCCTTGGCCAAACGGAATGAGATAGACCCATTTCTTAAACGGATGGTGACTGGAGATGAGAAATGGATCACATACAATAACCTTGTGCGAAAACGATCGTGGTCAAAGAGCGGTGAAGCACCTCAAACGGTGGTCAAACCAGGACTAACGGCCAGGAAGGTTTTGCTATGCATTTGGTGGGACTGGAAGGGGATTATTTATTATGAGTTGCTTCCATATGGCCAAACGCTAAATTCTGATCTCTACTGTCAACAACTGGACCGTTTGAAGATAGCGATTGACCAGAAACGGCCAGAATTGGCCAAGAGGAGAAGTGTCGTGTTCCACCAGGACAACGCTAGGCCACACACATCTACAGTGACTCGCCAGAAACTACGGGAGCTTGGTTGGGAAGTTTTAATGCATCCGCCATACAGTCCGGACTTGGCCCCAAGCGATTATCATCTTTTTATTGCATTGCAAAATTTCTTTAATGATAAAAAATTGGAATCTAGAAGGATTGCGAAAATCTACTACTAGAGTTTTTTGCAAATAGAGACCAGGACTTCTATGAGAGAGGCATTTTGAAGATACCTTTAAAATGGCAACAAATCGTACAAAAAAACGGTGCATATTTGACCCAAATCGGACAATCCCAAGCATGTTAAATAAAGTCCTGAAGTTCATATAAAAATAATGGATTTCTTTTTCCCCAAACTAATATATTATTTTTATGTAAATGAAAAATTTTTATTAAAGTTCTCATATTGAACGACATTCAAACGTCAACGTGGTGTAAATTATGTAATAAAATAAAAACCCCGCTAAATAATGATAAAATGGATATTCCAGAAGAAGAGACTCTTAAAATGTAAAAAACACATACGCATTTATGATTTGCCTTCGGTTATCGGATTGGCGAAGAGATTTGGAAAACATTTAAATCCTAAAAAGTGTTAACACAAAAATGACAGAATGATATTTGATAAGTAATTCAAAAAATCTTCTAAGAATTGTAACTGAAGCCTGGCTTCTAAAAATCTAAGTCCGCATTACGAGGTTGGGGATAGAATTGAACAATTATATGACGCGCTTTACATAACATTATATTAACACTAAACGTACCGCGCGGTCAAATGACCGTTTTTAAACTTTCGTTTAAAATTTCTCGCATAAAACGTTATTGTATCATCATGTATCTTATTGACTTTTCCTAAAATATACATACAAACAATTTTTCAATATTTACAACTTTTTTTAATGTGTATTTTCCGAAGAAAAATTATACCATGTCTAGTCGACCGGGCGCGGTCATTTGACCGCTTGAAAAATTTATGTTATAGAACTGTTATAAACCAGGAGCATATCTTACTATAGATGAACAATTGTTTCCTACAAAAGCACGTTATAGATTTACTCAATATATGCCCAATAAACCGGACAAATTTGTTATAAAATTCTGATTAGCTTCCGATGTAACTAGTAAATATATAGTAAACGGCTTCCCATAGTTGGGAAAAGATGAAGGGAGAGAATCATCAATCTCACTTGGACAATTTGTAACTTTGAAATTAGCAGAACCATATACGGGCCATGGGAGAAATATAACAGTTGACAATTTTTTTACAAGCGCGTCACTGGCGAGTAAACTTCTAACAAAAAGAACTACTCTCGTTGGAACTATCCGGAGAAATAAAAGAGAGCTACCAAAATTAGCGAGACAGGCAAAGGATAGTATGACACGCTTCTCAACAATATTATACAAATCGAAAGATTTTATTCTTACAATTTATAAAGCTAAACCAAATAAAAAGTATTGATACTTAGTTCAATGCATTCATCCGTTGAAATTGAAAAAAATGACACCCGTATACCAGAGACAATTAGAGTTTATAATAGTACAAAATTCGGTGTAGATGTAACCGACCAAATGGCCGACGGGTGAGGATATATCGAGGCAAGAGTTTTTGTTTCAGTTGGCAGAAGAACTTGGGACCGAACATCAGAAAGAGAAACAGATAAGCCAAGAATGCTCATCAAAAACAATAATAAATACAAACACTGTTTCTTCTGAACGGAGATCTTGTCAAATAAGATATTGTAAAGTCAACAAAACAAACAAAATTTGTATAAAATGTAAAAAATACGTATGTGGAAAATGTGCAACACAAAATGCTGTAATTTGTAAAAAATGTGATGAAAATGCATAAAAGTAAATAAAACATACAACATCGAAAAGCGGGGAACGAGTTTTTAATGTAGCATCAGAAAAATATTTTGTTTACTATCTACTTTATATATGTTTTTTTTGACGCGGTCATTTGACCGCTCACGGTAGAAATAGGTATAGATGGAATGTCGGTAGCTTTAGTGTTAAACGCTTAAACAAACTGTTAAAAAAACGCTTTTTAGGTTACCATATAACTTCCATAATAATAATTTGTGGCTACTTCTTTAGAAGATCTGATTAAAACAGATGTAGATAAGATTTGGTTGTAACGTGGCTAACGGGGAAATTTAGAACGAGTGCAGATAATTTGCAAAGTGTGCTAAGTGCTAAATAGTTTTAAGCAAAATGGCTATTATGAATTTTGTACAGAGACAGAAAGTCTTTGAACAAATTCAAGAGAGAAAGTTTAAAAGTGTATTGGATAATACACGCATATTCTAACCAGTACTTAAACTAAACGCATTAAGATAAGAGAGCCGTGCTATAATAAAGATTGTACAGCTTCAGATTTGAGGAACAACTAATAAATATATGAAAAGCTAAAATCTTATTAAAAGAAAGAATCGTAGAAAGCAAACAAATTGTGCTGCTGGTAGAAAATCCCAATGTTACACAAATGAAAACCACAGATTGTAAAACATGTAGGTTTCAATATTTAATTGAAAAACTTCTCATGTTTATTATGGTGGGCAACCATAGGTACAAATTTCTTTGGAACTTTTGGATAGACGTTGCGGTAACTCCAGCGTCCAAAAAAAATGGCAATCGGTATAGATGAAAAATTAATAAAAAGATTTCAGCACTATTTTCGTGAAATAGTACGACATTACCTTTATTATTTTTATAACACGAAGTAACCCTTGTTTGTTCTAGCTAGAAAAAAAAGTATTAGCGATTTGTGAACAATTTTAAAATTTTCCTGACAGTTACAGTGACCGAAGAAATGATTGATTCGAAATCCGTCATTTTGTCAGTGAGTTTATACATCGTGGGAAAACTCG